>NC_064288.1:8955239-8971400 GCF_019186545.1 Solanum stenotomum | reverse complement strand
CCCCCCCTCCCCCCCAAAAAAAACCACCTACTCATTTCCAAAACAAATGATATTATTTTATTTTTTAGAAAAAAAAAATATACCCCACCTTATCTAATCCTCCACTCCAAATTTATTTATTTATTTACATTTTTTCGTTTTGTGTTAGATATGTACATATAATTTTAGGAAAATCTTCTTTTTTATATTTGTGTACTGATTATAACATAAATAAAAAATTTATTTAAGTAAAAAACTTGCGGCAAGTAAAAATATTTTTCTATATATATATATATATCACACAAAACGAGAAAAATAATTAGAAGCGGAGAGTTAGGTGGGGTGGAATTATTTTTAAAAAAATATATATTAACATCTAAATTATTATTTGAAGGGGGGGGAGTAAGNAAATTGGGGGGGGGGGGTACGGTGAGAGGGAGAGGGGTAAGGAAAATATTTTACATTTTATTTTATAAAAAAAATTATTTTTTTGGATGATGGTTCTTTAATCTTTAATCTTAACTAATACTAATTATTTATTTAATTTTTGTCAAGGTGAAATGTTTTGGTATAACTTACATAAATCACATAGTGTAAATAGTAAATTATATCATATCCATACTCTTTTTCTAATTACAATAATCCCTTAAAATTTGTACCTTTCGGATACATTAATTTTGACACAATAAAAATCCTTTTGTTGCGCTAAAAAAGGAAACAAAATCTTTTCTGTTGCGCTTAAAAAAAGAAAAGAAACGTAAAATTAAATATCAAATCCATAAATCACGTAATTACATTGTTTTTATTGCTAATCAATCTCTCCCAAAGCATAACAACTTCAAAAAAATCAAATTTCAAATTTCTTCTCCCAAATTGTCAAAAATCTTTTCAAATTTGATTCAAAATCATTGAAAACTGAGTTGATACATCGTGAATATCTCTATTTTATTGAGACATTCAAGAATATGAGAAAGTGAGGTGAGTTATGAACGATACAAAATATGTTATGTATTGGAGTGGTATTAAAATGTTATTATTGTTGTGACAACCTCCATAATTATGTTTCAACTTTTTCTTCCTCTATGAAAGCATTCACATATAATTATGTACAATCAGTTTCATGAATCCATCAGTCTACTTGCTACGGTCAACAACTATCTAATGCAGTCTGGTCCTGTGGTGTGTTAATTATGTGGCAAGGAATGTTGCTAAATGAGATGTGATTTTGTCTTTGAAAAGATTGCATCAATATTGAGTTGATACATCATGAATATCTCTATTTTGTTGAGACATTAAAAAATATGAGAAAGTGAGGTGAGTTATGAACGATACAAAAGTGATGGAATAGTTGTTGGACAAAATATTTCTTTTGTGATTGTTGCATCAGCCATTGCAACTTGGAGATCGATGAGTTGAGGAAAATCTGGAGATCTGATACATTACAGAGACGAGCGATGTTGTATCCCTATACAATTGTTTGAAGATCATCTCAATTTTTATTCAAAATTGTCAAAAAAAAAATAGATTCAAAATTCTTCTCCCAGTCATCGAAGATCCTTTTAATTTTGATTCAAAATTATCGAAAAAAAAACTGAGCTTGTTCTCCAGTTCATTGAAGATCCTTTCAATTTTGATTCAAAATTATTGAAACTTTTGAGAAGATACATCATGAATATCTTCGTTAGTCTGTACTTGGAGGTGAAGAAACATGAGCCAGAATTTGCAATATATCTACTATGCATTGATATAACACACAAAAAAGATGGAGAAATGTTGTGTAGTTGAATTTTTTTTTTTTGATATTGAGATGGATATATTACTCATGTACATTGCTATTTTTAAAATATTTAGTAAATTTTTAAGTACTGTAATCATACCCGATACATAAAGTAGTAAAGGTTGCCCATAAGATTTTTGGTTTTAGATCGATACATTACTGTGTGGTAGTTATTACGTATCAGATACATGTAGTTTTAATTTGTATGAATGTATCATGACCAAAGTTTTTTTGATTTGCTTTTCCAAGATAGATATATTACTCATGATACATTATTATTCCTAAGATATTTAATAAATTGTTAAGTATTGCAATCCTACATATATATTAGAGAAGTAAAGATTACTTGTAAAGTGTCTGGTTTTATATCAAAATATTATTGCGTGATAGAGATTAAGTATCAGATACATGTAGTGTTAGTTTGTATGAATGTATCATTGCAAAATAATGGGTATTTAGCAATATTTTGTATAAATGTATCATGGTCAATTAATGTGTATCAGTTACGTGTGATTGAAAAATTACATATCTTGTACGAAGGAAATCAAATTTAAAACCACTTGATGGGATTGGAAAATATTACTGATACATTATAGAGTTTTATATATGGCAAATGATACATTATGCATTACTTACGTATCAAGTACATTTGAATTGAACATGTAACGCACTAGTCAAATTATCAGGAACATTAGGTTATGTATAATTATAATAAATATAAACATGATACACTGCATAAAATTCACTAGTCGAAGTATCAACAACATTAGTTTATGTATCATTATAATACTATAAACATGATACATTGCATAAAATTCACTAGTCAAAGTATCAACAACATTAGGTTATATACATGTATAATCAATATAAATGTGATACATTGCATAAAACATAGTCATTGTATTTAGGCACGGGCATAATATGGTTCAAACCGAAAAAACCGATCGAACCACTTTTTTTTTAATTTTGGTTTCGACTTTTTCGATCGGTTTCAATTTTGAATCCTAAAAATTCAGTTTTTCAGTTTTCAGTGTTTAGCTATTTTAAATCGGTTAACCGAAAATTCAAAGTTATTTTATATACATATTATATAGACTGCCTTCTTCTTTCAATTACTCACGATAATAGCCCAATTTATCTGGCCCAAATCAATTGGCCTCCAACCTTCCTCACTTCTGTAAAATTCCTAATGTAAAATCCCTAATGAAAAATCCCCTAAATGACGACCACTCGACCAACGAGTAGCAACGCCGACGCGAGGCAGCCAACGACCACGTTCATCGTCCCTCGACCTCCAATTCACAGTCAACCTTCGATCCTCGACCACACTGTGTTGTTGTCCCATCTCGTAGGTTCGCAGAAGTCGCATACTCGCAACCCACAAATTGTACTGTTGCAACCTTGAAGCTATATATTCCCTTATTTTTCTCTCGTTTCAATTTTGCATTTTCAATTAGCAAAACATTGTTTATTAAATTTGGTTAAATCGGAAATCAAACCAAAATTTTGATAACCGAACCAAACCGAATTTATTTCAATTTGGTTTGGTTTCACATTTTTACTAAATCGAAAACCAAAAAAGCAAATTGAAATTTACAAATCGAATCGACCGAACACCCAACCCTAATTGTATTAGAAAGTTAAATTACGAAATAGAATAAACTAGATACATTGAGACTATGTACATTTGGTAACGATGTGCGTGATAATCCAGATCCAATCTTTTTCTTTTTTTGGACTTTTTTTCCACAATTGATTTAGGGGCCGAAGATACATCCTTTTCCGACTTTGACTACTCTAATCTCATATTCTTCATGAATAATGGATTGTTTGATACATTGAAAACTTGTACATTTAAGAATCAAAATAAATGAGATACATTGAAAACTTGTGCATTTGATAGATACGAACGTGATAAGGCAGATCCAACTCCCCCCCCCCCNCCCCCCCTTTTGAGCGTTTTTTTTCACAATAGATTTAGAATTCGAAATCCTTCTTCAACATTGACTTCCCCAACTCCATATTCTTCATGAATAATGGATAGTTTATTTGATTAAATTTATTTTCAACAAAATCTTCACCATCACAATCAAAGATACAACATACATTATCTTGAGTAGTTGAAACTAATCGGGTAATCACAATACTAAAAGATGAAACATCATCCATAAGTATCCAAATTTTGTAGATGACAAGATAATTTTTTTTAAAAAAATGACGATGATGATGAACTAAAAAGAAAAGAATGAACTAAGAAGAACTATTTCTTGATTAACTTGAAATCAATTAACCGGAAAGTGAAAATATTTGAAATTCAAAAATAGAGTGATAAAGGTAACTAGTGATATAGTGGAGTGATTATAGACGCGAAAAAAGGAAGAAAATCATGGAGTTGGAAGTTTGAAAGTTATGTATCTGGAAAAGAGAGAATTTTAGAAAAAACAGGATTTTTGTAATTTTTTGGATTGGTAGGAAATAATAGAAAATAAGGAAAAAAAGAATGTGGTTAGGTAATTTTTTCAATGTTTTGTCCATGTGAAGGTGAGGAGACAATTTTTTTTGAAAATAAAAGAGAGAGTGTAGTGCACATCATAAAGAGAGTGTAATTAATAAAGAGAGAGGTGCGTTTCTCAAACTACTAAGGGGTCGTTTGGTAGGCCGCATTAAAACAAATAGTCCACATATTATGTATGGTGTTATTTAGGGAAAAAGTCTGAAATATATCCAAATCCTTGACCGAAATTGTTATTATGATATCGAACTTTGGAAAGAACCTTTTACCCCTCTGCACTATTTAATTGTGTATTTTAAAGGTATATATGTGCCCACGTGGACATCATAATATAACGACTTGATTTCGTCGTTAGGAAAACGCCAATGGGGAAAGAATTGGACCAGAAAAACTTTTGATTAGTAACTTGGAATTTTTCAGCCTAGTCCAAATTTGAATGAAATCGGAGTCAGTGAGGTTTAGGGAAATCTGGTAATAAATGAAATATCTAATTATGATTTTGATCACATGACTAGATAGTTAAGACGTTAAGGAACTCGTATGACCTTATGGAATTGAATTCGGGTGAGTAAAACTCCCGAAACTGATCTTAGCGTGAATGGGTGTTTTTTGAGTGTCGTGGGATGAATGTGTGTTGTGAAATGGGGGTTTGAAACTCTTATTTTAGCTCTCTGTTTCCGTGCAAGCCACTAGGGCGGGATTATTCCTGCCAGGGTGGGGTTGTTGTAGCGAGATGAGGACCGTTGTGGCGGGATAGTCATGATTTAAGTCGGAAATAAATCCCAAAAATGTTTTATTTTGCACTTTTCAAATTTGAGAGCTAAGGAACGACCCCAGAGGTTTTCTTGATAGTTTTCCACCATTCTTGAGGCTTAAGGTAAGGTTTTCACTCTCCGAATCCATTTTTCGATCCGTAGAACTTAGTTTCTTGGGTGATTATTGTTGGGGGGTTTTGGAACTGTTTGGATGGTGGGAAAAACCCTAAATTGGGATACTGGGATCATGGGTTATTGAGTTTGTTATAATCTGGATAATTAGATCTTTGATTTTAATCCTTGCGTATATTAATTATTTGTAGACCTGGAACAAATGAAAAGAATCCGGAAAGGGAAGATTCAAGTGCCTTAGGGGTTTTAAGTTTTGATTCGAGGTAAGTGATGATTGTGATTTCATGTTGGTGTGATATATGTTTGTAATTGCTTTATTATAATGCATGTATGTATGTGAATGTTTCATTATTGATCACCCTAATCGTAAATGAGGATAATTGAATAATTGTATGCCATGAATCACCTCTTGTTGTATGATTGTGAGAATATGCATTATGATTGTGATTGTGGTTTGTTGAATGGATCGGGTGTTATGTTTCGACATACTAACTTGGATCGGTTGTCATATATCGGCATAAACATCGGAACGGGTGTCACGATCCGATACACTAACTTGAATCGATTGTCACGTACTGACATAAATATTGGAACGGGTGTCACGATCCGGCACACTAATAGTTTGGGTATGAGTTCCATGAGAGAATCATTGAATTAGGTTCCGTGAGAGGACCATTGAATTATGTTGTGTATCTAGTTGTCATGATTACGCTCATATCTAATAGTGATTGAGGTTGAAAGACTGTTTGTTGTTCTAAAATGATAACCAATATGTATTATTGAGAATGTGGAATGCTACATTGATCCTTGAAAGATGGCTAATATTGTATATGTTCGGTATATGTTTGTTTTATAATGTTGTGGTTACTTGCATGTGTTTCACTTATTGGGATAGCTACGTGATCCTACCAGTACACTGTGGTTGTGTACTATTACTTCACTTGCTTGTTCTTTGTTGAGTACAGGGCATCTTCAGGACCGAATTTAAAAGTGAGTCAGTTCTTTCAGACTGTCATGGATCTCTCTTGTTTAAGTTCACTATTTTCAGACTCAAACTATTTGTTAAAGGTGTTTGTTTAGTTTTGGGGTTGTACCCCTTGTTCTTAGACTTCGTTAGTAGAGTTTTGGTATAATGACTTTCAGGTTCTAAGGGTTAAGACTTCCGCATTAGTTAGGTTAAATTATTTGTTTAAACCTTTGGAGTTTATGGGAACTCTGAATTTCTTTTGGTCATTTAAACCTGCTTCTGTATCTTTAAATGTGTAGTATTTGGTTAAGTTGTTAGTTAGGGTTGTAGTAATGGTTCTCCTATCGGAGGGTTAGTGTGGGTGTCAATCATGATGGTCTGGGTCATGATAAAGTTGGTATCAGAGCTCTAGGTTCGTTGATCTCATTGTAGCAAAACGAGTCTAGTGAAGTCTTGCGGAATGGTATGAAGATGTCTGTACTTTTCTTCGAGAGGCTATAGGACTTTAGGAAAAATTCACTTATTTCTACTCTTTCGTGCTATAACTTGAATCAAATTGGTATCTCGGTGATACAAATTGGTATCTTTTCTTCTCACTCTATGGTCCGAACTAGAGCAACAAAAGTGGTAACACCATCACTAGCAAAAGAGGATGTGTATAGACTACCGACAGTTGAATAGGGTCACCATTCGAAACAAGTATCCACTACCTCAGATAAATGATCTTTTGACCAGTTGCAAGGTGCATCAATTTACATTTTTCTCTTGGCCTGGGAGACCGGTAATGGTCATCTATGGAACAAACTAATTCAGAAATCGAGCTTGTCTGTGAGTCATAACTTAAAAACTGTGAATGCGTGTTCCCTGTTGCCTGAATTTACTATGAATGTGGAAGTTGTATTTGCTTGGATGTGATGATATGATCATGTGCACAATAAGTGTGGGTCTGAATTTTGATTTGTGCAATATGCTGGCTGAACTGATTGAAACTATGCAAATTGTAACTGCTGAGTATCGTGAAACTTGTTGTGAAAAGAAGGTCATGACTAAGTTTGATGGAAGGGTCTAGATAATGTACGATGTGATTCGTAAGAAAGATTTGGACGTGTCTTGTGCTTGAGTAATAACCGCGTGAGTGTATGGGTGTATCTTGGGGATGTGCTTGTTATAGTGTTGATTGATGATAATGAGTTGGATTGTGTATCGTTGGATTGACTCGGGGTAGACAATGATTATATTATCCTAAATTGCTCAGTAAAGCTGAAAATCGTTAGGAAATTTAGAAAAGAGAAAAACCCAGAAAAATTTATTGCCTGGGTACTGTTTCCGTCTGAGCCGCTGGGGCGGGATTTTTCCGTCAGCGCGAGGCCGCCAGAGCGGGACATGGCTAGACAGAACCTCAGCCCTATTTCCTCTGTATTTCCCAGGTCTCTTTATAGATCCTGAATCGAATCTGAACTAACCCCTCCAATCCAATCAGTGTTCAACAACCGATGATAGACTATAAAACCTTGTAATAAATCTAATGATGTCAAAAACAGCAGAAAAACTAGCATACATGTGCTTACAAAAACAAAAGGGGTGTGCAAAGTTTTCTAAATGTGAATTTTGGTTGACTTTGATTGCCTTTTTGGGGCATGTAGTTTCAAGGGAAGGGGTAATGGTAGATGTCCAAAAGATTGAAGCAGTCAAGAATTGGGTCCGACTTAGTTATGTGACTGAAATTAAGAGTTTTATGGGGCTCGCTACCTACTATCGTCGCTTGTGAAGGGATTAAGGTCAGATTTGCAGATTCAAGTTTATAGGTGACAACATTCAAGAAGTTTTGGTAAGGGACAGTTAGATAATGAACACCATTACTTTGGAAAATACATTTAGTATTGTTGTTATAACATGTATGGGTTGTTTAGCGAATGATGAAATTAAGTTATGTCAATTGAGGTTAGAAGTTATACTACGATTTCATGGATTGTTTGTATATTAAGAAGAGGTCAGGATACGACTGCTCCAATAACAACGATGTTTACTTGGTTAAGTTATTAAGTGTGTTACAATTGTGGAGAACCTGAGCATATGAGGAAGAAATTTGCGAGGCCATGGAGGCCGGGGAAATGGTAATACAGGCAGAGGAGCAGTGCATCCATGCAATGAGGTTGCCCGTCAAGATGACAGGGCTCGGTTTTATGCCTTTCTGAGCAAGACCGAGGCTAAGGGTCTGTTGCAGTGATCACAAGTACTATTATTGTTTGTGACTAGATGACTAATGTGTTGTTTGATCCGGATTCTACTTATTCTTATGTGTCCGTGCGATTTGCCTCAGAATTTTTTATGATTTGTGGTATACATGATGCCCCCATCCATGTTTCTACCCAGTTGAAAAGTCAGTCATAGTCACCCATGTATATCGTGTTGTGCTGTTGTGTTCATGGATTTTCAGATTTGTGTTGATTTGGTTATGTTGGATATGACTGACTTGATATAATCTTAGGCATGACTTAGTTGTCCCCCTATTATGTTGTGCTTAATGGTAATGCTAAGTCGGTAACTCTAGAGATCCCGGGTAGGGAAAGGTTAGAGTGGGAAGGGGGTACAAGCCTAAGTCAGCTAAGGTCATGTCTTTCGTGCGGGGTAGGAAACTGGTGGGGCAAGATTGTTTGGCGTGATTGGCTCATATTCGGGATGTTGAGGTCGAATCCCCCTGTATTGAGTCTATTCCTTTGGTGTCAGAATTGATAGAACTTAAAGCTCAAATCCAAGGGCTCTTTTATAAAGGTTTCATCTGTCCTAATGCTTCCCCTTGGGGTGCTTTTGTCTTGTTTATTAAGAAGAAGAAGGGTAGTATGAGGACTGGTGATTTTATCTTAAGCCATAAAAGAGTGGATTGATACTTGAATGACAAGCTTATGGATAAGGAAGGTCCGAATGAGTAAACTTGGGTGAAGGAAATTAAAGTATTTTAGTAAGAAAATGCGTATAAATTGGGTCAGTCCTCTTAATTTGTTGAGTATACCTGAGTTTGAGGTGTCATGTTGATGAAAGGTTGGCTTTGTAGTGATAGTCAAGGCAGACTTAGTGTTATGGTAATAAGAGTTCGTGATGGATTGTGACGGGATGCAACTATATAATAAAATTGTTGGCTAAGCGAATTTTTGTATAATAATTATGACTTGCGAGTATCTAGGGTTGTGGTTTTCTAATGTATGGTAAGTAACGTGGTTGTATGAAAAGTTTTAAGACATGGCGGGACACCATTCAAATAGAAATTAAAGAGCTAGAGTCATAATGAAGAAAAATAGTGGGATGTAGTACAACCTTTAAAGAGATGAGAGAGCAAGAATATTTTATTTGATTACAAAGGCTAAAGATATATCTTCAGAGAGGTAGATAACTGGGTTCAGAGACGCGTGAGTTCATTCGTTTTGCTGTGGCTATGGTAATAATGTCACAAGTCCGTCAGATTGGTTAAAAACTATTGAAAATGACTTGAGAAAGAAGTGTACAGACATTAGCTCGAGTGTGATGATAAGTGCTTTGGTTTTGTCTTTGAGTTTATTAATGAGTACGATGGAACTTTTAACGAAGAATATTGTAAGATCGATGGAGATGCGATCAATGATAAGCAAAAATCCATGAATTCATAAGAATCTTCAAGGTACAAGCTAATGTTGATAGAGGGAATTGTGTTATACGATTGAATTTACAATTCAGATTTTTCATTGTAAGTCTACATTCGTGGTAATATATTTTGTCAAGGTATGAATTAGCAAGGTGAGAAATGATCAATTGTATTAGGTATTGAACCTTTGAAAGGACTTACACCTGGGTTGAGTCGTAAAATTTATTACTATTGATTGTTAAGTACCTAAGAAAGGTTTCATTTAAAAAGTGTTGGTTTATAATAAGGTAAATGGTCGGAGTGCTTATGATTAGGGCTGCATATCGGTCGGTTCGGTTCGGTTTTGAACATTATCGATTTTGCTTATTGGTTATCGATTTGTAGACTAGCTAAACCGTTAAAGAACCATTAAGTTATCAGTTAATCGGTTATTGATTAATCGGTTATCGACCCTTATCGGTTCGGTTATCGGGTTAATCGTTAATATATCACACAATTTTTTAAAATAAAAAATCACATAAAGAATGGAAGACGATGTAATTAAACTAAGTAACTCCATGTAATTATTTATTGGAGATTGCACTTTGCAGCCAGAAAACTGGAAACACGAAACAGAGGCAAAATATTTTCTAAGAAGCCAGTTGGATTGAAGTGGAAACAGAGGCAAAATATTTTCTAAGAAGCCACTGGAAAGGAAGAAAAGTGTATTTGCTGCAGAAATATGAAGGCAAAAGAAAGCACAGAAAAAAGATAGAGATGAAGCTAACATAAAATCCTTGAAAAAGATAACAATGCAAGCATCTCCTGGAGAAGCTCATAGAATGTCTCCATCATAAAATGAGCTCTTAAAATATCAGTTTTTCAGCTGAAGAGACCTAAAAATCCATACCCTTTTTACATCACACTTTTACTTCTCAATTTCAATGGAAACACCGCGGTTGCGAAACTATAAAAAAAATATGCTATATTTAACAAAACACGACCAAAATAATGTTTTCCAATTGACAATCATCCATAATTCCCTCGGCATAAATACAATATAATAATAAGACACAAGATAAATATGAACATCTACTGAAAATAGCCTACAAGTTAGCATGTAATTACAAATAACCAGCAGACCCAACAAATATTTTAGTGTATACTATCTACAAATTGAGAGAAGGTGCAGCAACTACCTCTTGTCAATTAGATGAGATGTCCCTTTCACCTTTGTCTTTCTCCTGCTCCTCCTCCCCGTTCAACACAACAGCAACCCCCGTAAGGCCTAGCCGTCACCCAACTCTTAACACAACACAACACCCGTAAGGCCTAGCCGTCAACAACACTTGTATATTTACAACTGAACAGCGAACAATCAACACCAAACACTCAACACTCAGCAGCCAACACAACAGCAAGCCAACAACTCATAGTCTCATATCCGCACACAATATCACAATTCAATCACTTAATAGTTAATACCCAACAGGACAATACTCAACACAAGTACACAATGTCACAACAACAATTGGCCAACCGCCAACAGCCACAACAGTCAACACTTAACACAACAACACTTGGATAAACTTTTCAACACAAATATGAAATATCATAATAAAATAACGGAATAAAACAACAATACTACAAGCTGCAAGCAGCCAAGCCTGCAACATTGCAGAAGTCAAAATGCAGCACAACATAAAGTCACTGCCAGTCTGCCACAGCCCACACAGGCACAAACAAAATTTCAAAAATTCAAAATAACAATCACACAACCTGAAAATTAAGTCCAAACATAGTACTAAAAGTTCACGTTCAAGTAAACAAAATCCTTAAGAGTTGACGATTTTGGTTCCTGTTTTCCAAACAACGCTTAATATGCTTCCTTAAGGAGGCAATCCCAGTTTTGTGTGAATGGTGATAAGTAACACGACCATAATGAACACATTTTACTGTCCACGATCCATCTTTTTTTTCTTCAAGATTTTTATAGTGATTCCAAACATGTGATCGAGCGTTAGAACCATGAAGTTGAGGCATGATGAAATCTAATTGACAAAGAAACAAAAGTATTAGATGTTTTGATGGCTAAAAATGAAAGAAAAGTCAAGATAAAGTGATGAAGAACACCAAGTTCTACAGGGAGCTTGTTTTGCACAAGTATTTGTATTAACCATAATTTACCACACTCATTAGTCATCTGAAAAAAGAAGTCAATCATAAATCAGACATAAAGACAAGATTACACAAGTATATAAAAATCCACCTCAATAGTAAGACATCTACCTTCATTTTCCTTTAGTAGATTTAGTGAAGGAAACTTCCAATTTTACATGTCATCAATGCAAAGTTCTTTTCCAAGTTTAGCCAAATCTAAAGAGAAATACGATAACAAGTCAAGGCTCAAGGCTTAAACAATAAAAATATTAAATAAACTATTCACAATTTTACATCAATGAGGTTCTTTTCTTACCTTCTTCAAGTTGCTCAAGAAAATCTAAATCTTCCTCAATACTTATGTGTTGTGGCTCACTCCGAAGTCAATCTTAAAGGCACACTAGAGTTTGTACCAATTTAGGAGTTAATGAACTCCTAAATGAATCAAGTATGCGCCCTCCAGTACTAAAAGCACATTCAGACGCCACACTTGAAATGGGAATCGCCAACATATCTCGAGCCATCTCAGAAAGAAGTGGAAATCTAGGTGAGTTAACTTTCCACCAAAGCAATACATCAAAATCTGATTTTCCAACTTCAATTTCTTCATCAAGATATTTAAATAATTTTGACTTTGAACTTGCTCCTCCCCTTTCAAATGTATGTTTTTGTAATTCCTCAAAAAAAATTCCCAAGCCTCATACGGACCTTGAATCAACAAACCTTGAATCAGAAGTATCCACCTAAGTTGAAGAACATTGGCCATTTTTATCATTTGAAATAGGCTTTGTATACTCATTAAACAAAGATTCCATGTACGTTTACACACCAATTTCTATATCAGCCCCCTTTTCTCCAAACATCTTCTTAAGTGCAAAGCCAATAGTGCTAAATTTGTGACGAGGATCCAAAACACATGGTATGAAAACCATCTTATTCATTTTTTCAGTATCACCCCAATATTTGTCATATTTCTCCTTCATATTTTCTGTCATTTTAGCCAAAACATGATCTTCATTTGATATCAATTGATTCAAGTAAACACCAACTTGATAAATTTCAAGAAAATGAAGATTTGATGTAACATATCGTGATCCAGATATCTTCAAAGTAAGATTAAAAAACATTTCAAGATATTTTGTAATTCTCTTTACGCCCTCCCAATCACTACTCAAAAGTGTACTTTTAGAATTTTTATCCACAATATCAACAAACTTAAGATGTAGTGCCAAGCTAACATCACGATCGACGTACTCTACAATTGCATCTTCATATTCAATAACCCGATTCAACATCATGTTGGTGGAGTTCCACCTTGTAGGAACATCCAAGCATAAAGACTTTTTAGCAAGATTTTCATCTTCACAACATTCTTGAAACCTTTTCCACTTAGCAGGAGATTGCCTGATGTATCTCACTGCTTGCCTAACCCGTTCAATACACACATTTGCTTTTTTTTGCACCGTCTTGAACAATAAGATTTACAATATGAGTCATACACCTTATATGAAGGTGACTACCACCCATTAGGTTGGTCCCCCATTTAATTAGTTACTTAGACAACTCAGTTATTGCCACACTATTTGAACCAGCATTATCAACTGTAACAGTGAAAATTCGATGCAATCCCCACCATGTAAGCACTTACTAATAGACTTTTCAAGATCTTCACCTCTATGACTAGATATTGGACAAAAATTGATAATTCATTTATGCGAAGTCCAATTCTTATCAATCCAATGAGCAGTAATGACCATATAATTGATTCTTTGAATGGAAGTCCAAGTATCCATGGTTAAAGACACCATTTGTTGTGTTTCCTTAAAAACAACCATCAACTTATGTTTTTCTTCATCAAAAAGATCAAAACAACCACGAGTCACAGTGGTATGGGAAGGAATATGGAAACAAGGTTGTGCTACTTTCATAAATTGTTTAAAACCTTCTTTTTCAACAAATCTGAAATGAAATTCATCAATAATTACCATACGACATAAGGCCTTTCTACACTCTTCCTAGTCAAATTTCCACGGAACAACAACTACATCACCCTTATTACCCCCTATCATTGGTTGAAATGCTAATTTTGATTATTTAATATCAATATTATAAGGCATCTTTGGGCATTTGGCTATATGAGTAAGCATTTGACGTCGTACCATGTTCTTTTGTGTCAACAAAATACTCTCTCTTACAGTAGTTGGAAACACCATTTTCACTTCCATCATAATCAGTTTTATGAGAAAAATGATCCCACGCACGAGATCTTTTTTTCCTTCCTTTCTTTACTTGGGACTCAACAGTTTGACTTTGACCTATTGCTTTTGAATTAGAAGCTCCACTTTCACCAACAACCTTATCAATTATTATATTTTCAGCCATGATACTTTCACCAAAAACTGTGAAAAGATATAAAATAATCGTTTATTGAACTATTTTTTATCAGAGGTCGATGAAGCAACCTTAACACTCGACACAACAACACTTGAATAAACTTGTCAACACAAATATGAAATATCATAATAAAATAACAAAATAAAACAGCAGCACTACAAGCTGCAAGGCAGCAACATTGCAGAAGTCAAAATGCAGCACAACATAAAGTCACTGCCAGTCTGCCACAGCTCACACAGGCACAAACATAATTTTAAAAATTCAAAATAGCAGTCACACAACCTAAAAATTAAGTCCAAACATAGTACTAAAAGTTCACGTTCAAGAAAACAAAATAATAACTAGTCATCAATCCTTGAGAGTTGACGATTCTTGTTTCTGTTTTCCAAACAACGCTTAACATGCTTCCTTAAGGAGACATTCCTAATATTGTGTGAATGGTAATAAGTAACACATTTTAAGTAACGTCGATTAAACTATTTCAACTTTAAGTATATGATTCAGCAATAACTTAGAGCTGAAAATATATCAACTTTTAAACTCATACTTAACAAAAGGAAGACAAAAAGAGCTTTTTACTTTATCTTTCTTCCTCTGTCTGACCAGAAAAAAATCACATTTTTTCTCAAATTTATAGAGAACTTCCCTGAAAATTACTTTTGTATTCATAATTAGAGAAACAAAAATCAAATCAAATCCAAAGATGAATATAATCGATCCCCTTATCATATAACAAACCCACAATATGTAATAACTCAAGACTCGAAGAATCCCAAAAAATCAACACAATGAATCAATAAAATTTTGGCTCGTTGAGACATTGAGTTGTCGTCATTACCTCGTGTCCTCACCTGAGTGACTGGAGCAGTTGTCAAATGTCGCCTCGCCGTACTTCAAGCAGTGGCACAACGCCTCGTCTGAGTTTGGACTTTGGAGAAAGAGAGCGGTCGCGATTGCCGATGCCCGGTGGTGAGAACTGAAGATTCAAGAGTAAAAAAATAGTCATAAAAAGTAAAAAGTATAAACCCTAAGTCCTAACTGAGAATTGGAAAATAAAAAATTAGGAATAATAATTAAGGGTCTTATCGGGGTATCGGGTACCCCGAATTTTTTCCTTCCTAACCCGAGCCCCGACTCGTTAATCCAATAACATGAATTAGTAAATCGACCCCCGACCCAATAACCCACTACCCTGACCCGTTAGCCCAATAAACCGAAAATCGATTCGGGTTAATGGTTTGACCCAAATTTTTCACAGGCCTTCTTATGATGGTTGATGGTATTGTGAGTATAATTCACTAGCTATGCTCTCGTGTTATTTCACTTTTGTGGGTGGATCCTTAGTGGTGGATTAGGGGTACCAAATCCTGTGATGTTCTCTTGGTTGAGTGGGAAGATGGGAAGATTTGGTTATTTCGAATGACATAATTAGTGTTGTCTTAGAGTTGTTAAAGTATTTTAGTGGTTCTACATGTACCACCTTGCTTATGAGAATTTATAGAGAAGCTACCATGCATATTTATGATTGTCCGACAATCTAATATTTCATCTTGTCGTCGAGGTCATGTATCGATTATGTGTGGTTGAATGTGTCACGACCCGGGAGTACCCCCTAGTCGTAACCGGCATACTCGACCTCGAAGAGGTCTAATACAAGCCTCTTAGTATTCATTCATCGCATAGACACCAAAACCATAAGGAATTAAAAACTTTCTTCACACACGAAGATACTTTCAATAAATAGCAAGCAGAAGACTTTCTAGACTTTATACAATATGTCTCAAAACCATCTGATACTTGAATATAACATTGGGACTAAGCCCACTCAAAACTTAAGCAAATACTAGAGAGACATAAAAAGAACATGTTGGTTATTGCCCTCGAATCTAT
>NC_064288.1:8901210-8954215 GCF_019186545.1 Solanum stenotomum | reverse complement strand
GTTGGAAAGATCGTTCCAAGGGCTTTCCAAACATAACTGGAACTACTCCTGGATCATCCTGAGCTAGGAGTTATGACTGCTCAAAGTTGGCCAAAAACTCACTGATTTCCCACACTTAACCAAATTTCCAGGTTCTGAACTTTTTCCAAAAGTGACTACTTCCAATTTCAAGCTACTTCATATTCATTTTAAATTGTCGGATGTAACACAATTAAAACGAAATTACATAAAAACCCCTCATAGAATCTCATTATAAAGTCAACACAAAGTCATAGGCTCTTGCTTAACCTATCATTTTCCGAGTCGTTACAGAATGTGGGGATCATTGAATCCAATTCTACTGTTCTTAAGAGGTAATATATAATTACTAAATCTAGCATTTCGATAGTGTTGTTTGACGGTTTGTATTCTTGGACATATCCCTCAATAAGTATCTGATGTCTAAAGACTAAAATTTTGTAACCTAAGCTCATGATAATTTATGTTGTGGGATGTAAATGTTGTTAAGAACTATGATTGTTTGGTTATTATGAGTGTGTGTTGGTCGATTCAGGTTCACTTCTAATTGTATGGAGTATTGATGTGGGATTTTATCTTGCTTAAGTGCTAAGGGATTCGTTCAGATGATTGTGTCAAGATCCTTGATAAGATGTTGCAAACTTGTGTACGATCAACATTGGTGGTTGTTAGAAATTGTTTTTGTTATTATTTAAGTTTACATACAACAATATTTATCTGTAACGATCGGGTTCCGTCGTTTCAGAAAAGCCAACGAGGAAAAATTTTGGGTCGAAAACTTTTTCATAGTAACTTGGAATTTCTCAACCTAGTCTAGATTTGTACAAAATCAGAGTCATTAAAGTCTAGAGAAATATGGTAGAAATTGGGTGATATAATTATGATTTTGAACACATAAGTAGATAGATAAGTCGTTAAGAAATTCGTACGACTTTACGAAATTGAATTCGGGTGAGTAGAACTCCCAAAATTGATCTTAACGTGAACAAGTAGTTTTTGAGTGTCGTTGGTTGAAAGTGTGTTGTGAAATGGGGGAATTGAAATTATTAAAATAGCTCACTGTTTCTTGCAAATCGCTTTGACAGATATTTTGGTTGCTAGGGTGGGGCCGTTGTTACGGGGTAGGGACCGCTGTGGAGGGCCAGACGCGACTTAAAGTCGTAAATAAACTCCAAAAATGTTTTATTTTGCAATTTTTTACCTTGAGAGATAAGGAACGAACCCAGGTCTTTTCTTGACGGTTTTCCACTATTCCTGAGGCTAAAGTTAAGATTTTGACTCTCCAAATCCATTTTTCGATCCGTAGAACATAATCTAATGAGTAATTATCGATGAGGGAGAGTTTTGATCAAGAATCTATAGTGGAAACAACCCTAATTTGGGTACTTGAGATCATGAGTATGATCTAGGGTTGATAAAATTATTAGTAATCTGGGTAATTAGTGGTTGTTTATTGATTCCCTTATTGTATTGATTGATTGTAGACCAAGAACAACCATAACGAATTCGGAAAGGGAAGGATCAAATTTCTTAGGGTTTCAAGCTTGTTTCGAGGTAGGTGATAGTTGTGATTCTATGATTGTGTGATGTATGTTTGTTCTTGCTTCATTATGATACATATATGCATGTGAATGTTGCATTATTGATCACATTAATTGTAAATGAGGATATATGAATGATGAGTGCCATGAATCATTACTTGATTGTATGATTATGAGAATGTACTTTGTGATTGTGATTGTGGCTTGTTGAATGGATCGGATGTTGCGTTTTGACAAACTAACTTGCATCAGTTTCCACATTCCAGCATAATTATGGGATCGGTTGCCACGTACCGGCATAATCATTGTATCGAGTACCACGTTTCGGTATGCTAACTGGTTGGGTTTGGGTTCCATGAGAAAACCAATAATTTGATATAATTGTGCATCTTGAGAATTGTAAAATTGTATCTTCTTTGTAAATGTTGATAATCTTGTATATGTTCGATATATGCATGTGATTATATTGTCTTATGTATGTTGCATTTAGTGGGATAGTCGTCTTGCGGAATGGTACGAAGACGTCTCTACTTTTCTTTGAGAGACTATAGCACTTTAGGAAATCTCTCTGTCTTCTCTTGTCTCCTTTTGTGATATAACTTGATTCCAATTGGTATCTGGCAATTCAAATTGATATATATCATCGTTCACTCTTCTGTCCGCAGATGGTTAACACTAGATTCAACGACGTCAGGCCCGTAGCTCCCGTCAATGCTCTAGCTGAGGAATCTATAGCGAGAGGTCGCGGTCGAGGCAGGGGTAAAGGAAGAGCTAGAGGTAGAGGCAGAAGAAGAGTGGCGCCTACTAGAGATGGGGTACCGATCGCAAATGCTCCCCAAAATGAGGCCCTTCCCGTATATCATGAAGAGATAGAAGAGAATGTTGAGGTTGAAAATGTTGAGGAGGTTGGACAAGAGGAAGAGGTGCAAGCTGAGACTACCAGTGTTCCTCTCATAGACCTAGTGTTAGCTCAACAGATCATGTCATTCTTGAAATAATTGGTTGTTCCTGGAGTGCTTCCTTCTTTTCAAGCAACTCAAGCCCTCGCCAATCCTCATATTTCTTCCGTCCTTTGTTGGGTTCTGTTATGACTGGTAATGAGCATGAAATGTTGACTAAGTTTTTGAAGCTAAAGCCTCCTGTATTTCTTGGTTCTGAGAGTGAGGATGTTTATGAGTTTATCTTAGAATGCTATGAGAGGCTTCATAAGTTGGGAATTGTCCATCAGCATGGGGTTGAGTTCGTGACTTTTCAGCTTCAAGGTGAGGCTAAGTAGTGGCGGAGAGCTTATATGGAATGCAAATCTTCAGGTTTACCTCCACTTACTCGGACCCAGTTTCACGCTCTGTTATTGGAGAGATATGTGTCTAGAACTTTGAGGGATCGTAAGAAAGATGAGTTCATGGCTTTGGAGCAAGGTGGTATGTATGTGGTTGCTTATGAGGCCAAGTTCCATACTTTGTCTAGATATGCTACTCAATTGGTGACTATTGACGATAAGAGGATCCATTTATTTATTAGGGGACTAAATGCTGAGTTGCAGGTATTATCTATTCATATGACCTCTGCAGGGAGGAGCTTTAATGAGGTAACAGACTTTGTGAAGAAAGTGGAGGGGGTGAGGCGACACGGTCAGGCTAAGGCATTGGCTAAAAGGGCCAAAAACTCGGGTAACTTTCAAGGTTCTTACTCCAGGAGGTCCGAAAGGCCAACACTTGCAGCTAAGCTAATTCAGTCTGTTATGCCCGCCTCTACAGGTAATTACTCGGGAACTCCACCTCATAATTTGATTCAGGATAGCCAGGGAGTCGCACCTTCAGCGGGCGGTAGGCCATCTTTTGATCGTACTTGCTACCATTGTGGAGAACCTGGGCATATGAGGAGAGATTATCCCCACCCACGTATGATAGAGTCCACGTAGCAGCAAACTAGAGCAGTGGTACCTACGGGAAATGGTAATAATGGTCGAAGGCATCCACAAGGTGGATGAGGAGGTAATCAGCGAGGCCGTGGAGGTAGAGAAAATGGTAACGCAGGCAGAGGTAACGTGCAACCAGGCAGGGAAGTAGCTCGTCAAGATGATAAGGCTCAGTGTTATGCCTTTCCGGGCAAAAATGAGGCAGAGGCATGTGACGCAGTGATCACAAGTACTATTATTGTCTGTAACCGGATGGTCAATGTGTTGTTTGATCCGGGTTCTACTTATTCTTATGTATTCATGCAATTTGCCTCAAAATTTGCTATTATTTGTGATATACTTGAGGTCCCTATCCATGTTTCTACCCTAGTTGGAAAGTCTGTCATAGTCACCAATGTCTATCGTGCTTATCCTATTTTGTTTATGGATTTTCAGACTTGGGCTGATTTGGTATTTTGGATATGACTGACTTTGATATAATCTTAGGCATGACTTGGTTGTCCCCCTATTATGATGTGCGTAATTGTAATACTAAGTCTGTAACTTTAGAAATTCCAGAAAGGGAAAAATTAGAGTGGGAATGTGTGTACAAGCCTAAGCAAGCTAAGATCATATCCTCCATTCGGGCTAGAAAATTGGTAAGGCATGGATGTTTGGCTTATTTGGCTCATATTATGAATGTTGAGGTTGAGACTCCATCTATTTAGTCTATTCCTGTGGTGTCAGAATTTAGAGAAGTGTTTCCTAATGACTTGTTTGGTATGCCTCTGGATAGAGATATAAACTTCTACATTGATTTAGAACCTAGTACCCGCCCTATATCTATCCCTCCATATTGTATGGCTCTGATAGAGTTAAGAGAGCTTAATGATCAAATCCAAAAGCTTCTTGATAATAGATTTATTTGTCCTAGTGCTTCCCCATAGGGTGCTCCAATTTTGTTTGTTAAGAAAAAATATGGTAGTATGAGAATATGTATAGATTATCGGCAATTAAATAGGGTCACTATTCGAAACAAGTATCCTTTGCCTCGAATAGATTATCTTTTTGACCAATTTCAAGGTGCATCAGTTTTCTCCAAGATTGATCTAAGGTCTAACTACCACCAGTTGAAAATTAGGCCTGAGGATGTGCCCTATACGACGTTTAAAACCCGTTATGGACACTACAAGTTTCTTGTTATGTCCTTTGGTTTGACTAATGCGCCTGCAACTTTTATGAGTTTGATGAGTGGGGTGTTCAAGCCATTTCTTGATTCATTCGTCATAGTTTTTATTGATGATATTTTGGTTTATTCGAAAAGTGAGGAAGAACATGCCGACCATCTTTGTATTGTTCTGGGTGTTCTTGGGAAACAAAGGTTGTATGCTAAATTCTCTAAGTGTGAATTTTGGGTGACTTCGATTGCATTTTTAGGACATGTAGTTTCAAAATAAGGGGTAATGGTAGATCCCCAAAAGATTGAGGCGGTTAAGAATTGGGTTCGGCCTATCTTTGTGATAAAAGTTAGGAGTTTTGTTGGGGTCGCTAGCTATTATCGTCGATTTGTGAAGAACTTTGCTTCTATTGCCACTCACTTGACTAATTTGACCAAAAAGGAGATACCACTTGAATAGACTGAAAAATGTGAGAAGAGCTTCCAAAAGCGCAAGACTTTTTTGACCACCGCACCTATTCTAGTATTACCGGTTGAAGGTAAGGATTTTTTGGTTTATTGTGATGCTTCACATTCTGGTTTGGGTGTTGTGTTGATGCAGAATAAGAATGTTATAGCTTATGCATCGCTTCAATAGAAGGTGCATGAGAGGAATTACCCAACGCATGATTTGGAGTTGGCAACGATAGTATTTGCTCTTAAGATCTGGTGACATTACCTCTATGGTGTTAAGTGTGAGGTATTTACTAATCATCATAGTTTGCAGCATGTGTTCACTCAAAAGGATCTGAATTTGAGACAGCGAAGGTGGATGGAGTAACTCAAGGATTATGATGTGACCATTCAATACCATCCGGGTAAGGTTAATGTAGTGGTAGACATTGTGAGTCAAAAAACGGTGAGTATGGGTAGTTTAGCTTGCTTAAGTGTAACCACGCGACCTTAGGCTAAGGAAATTCAGACCTTAGAGTCTAAGTTCATGCAATTGGGCATCTCATAAAAAGGTGAGATGTTAGCTAGCATTGAAGTGAGGACCACATTCATTGAAGAGATTAAGGCCAAGCAATTTGAGGATGGGAATTTGAATGAAATTAAGAAGAAGACTGGGAGTGGTAAGGCACAAGATACCACTCTTGATGTGGAAGGTGTGCTCAGTTTTAAAGGAATAATTTATATTCCTCGAGTTGATGACTTGATTCAGAAATTATTGACAGAATCTCATGGTTCACGATATTCCATTCATTCGGGTATGACCAAGATGTATCGAGATTTGAAGCAAATTTATTGGTGCTCGGGCATGAAGAAAGATATAACGAAGTTTGTGGCTAAGTGTCAAAATTGTCAACAAGTGAAGTATGAACACCAAAGGCCCGCAGGTTTGCTTCAAAGAATGCCAATTCCGGAATGAAAGTGGGAAATGTTAGCCACAGATTTCATGGTTGGTCTTCCCAAGACTTTGGGGAAGTTTGATTCTATTTGGGTAATGGTTATAGATTGGCTAAGTCAGCCCATTTTATTCCGGTAAGAATAAATTATAATGCTGAACAATTGGCTTTATGTGAAAGAGATAGTGAGGTTGCATGGGGTGCCCCTCTCTATCATCTCAGATCGTGGTACCCAATTCACATCCAAGTTGTGGAGGAAATTACATGATGAATTGGGCGCACAACTCACTTTTAATACATCCTTCCATCCATAGACAGACGGGCAGTCAGAGAGGACTATTCAAGTGTTAGAAGACATGTTGAGGGCATGTGTGATTGATTTTGGAGGGCATTGGGATAAATTCCTACTTTTGTATGAGTTCTCCTATAATAATAGTTATCACTCCAGCATAGATATGACACCATTTGAGGCACTCTATGGGAGGGGATGTAGATCACCCATAGGATGGTTTAAGGCTGGAGATGTGAAACCTTTAGAGGTCGATTTAGTGAAGGATGCTCAAGATAAGGTGAGGAGTATTCAAACTAAGCTAGATAGAAGAAGTATGCAGATCATAAAGTAAGAGACATGTCGTTTCAAACCGGTGAGAATGTTCTTCTTAAGGTATCACCCATGAAATGGGTGATGAGATTTGGCAAGAAGGGCAAGCTAAGTCCGCGATACATTGGTCCCTTTGAGGTTCTTGAATGTGTAGGAGCGGTAGCGTATAGATTTGCTTTACCTCCTAATATATCGGTTGTTTATCCGGTATTTCATGTGTCCATGTTGAAGATATATCATAGTGACAAGGATTACATTATTAAATGAGACTCAATTGTGTTAGACAAAGACCTCCAATATGAGAAGGAACCGATTACGATTCTTGATCGTGATGTGCGTAAGCTGAGGACGAAGAAGATTAAGTCCGTGGAAGTTCAATGGAAGCAACGTTCAGTTAAGGAAGCTACTTGGGAAATCGAGAGGGACATGCAAGACAAGTATCCTCAATTGTTCATCGATTCAGGTACTACTTCATTCCTTCTTAGCTTATTTTTCCTAAGTTTGTCACTCGAGGACGAGTGGTGGGTAAATTGGTATCTATTGTAACGATCGGGTTCCGTCGTTATAGAAAAACCAATGGAGAAAATTTTTGGGTCGGAAAACTTTTTCGCAGTAACTTGGAATTTCTCAACCTAGTCTAGATTTGGACCAAATTGGAGTTATTAAAGTCTAGAGATATTTGGTAGAATTTGGGTGATCTAATTATGATTTTGATCACATAAGTAGATAGATAAGTCGTTAAGAAATCCGCATGACTTTACAGAATTGAATTCAGGTGAGTAGATCTCTCGAAATTGATCTTAGCGTGAACGGGTAGTTTCTGAGTGTCGTTGTTTCGTTCAAGCTGCTTTGGCGGTTATTTCAGTTGCCGAAGAGGGGGGCCGCTATAGCAGGGTGAGGACCCCTGTGGCAGGCCAAACGCGACTTAAAGTCATAAAAAACCCTAAAAATGTTTTAGTCTGCAATTTTTTACCTTGAGAGATAAGGAACGAACACAGGTCTTTTCTTCTCGATTTTCCACCATTCTTGAGGCTAAAGCCAAGATTTTGACTCCTCGAATCCGTTTTTCAATCTGTAGAACGAAATCTAATGTGTAATTATCAACGAGGGAGGGTTTTGATCTAGAATCTATGGAAGAAACATCCCTAATTTGGGTACTTGGGATCATGGGTATGATCTAGGGTTGATAGAATTGTTAGTAATAGGGGTAATTATTGGTTGTTTATTGATTCCCATATTGTATTGATTGTTTGTAGACCAAGAACAAGCGAAATGAATCCGAAACGGGAAGGATCAAGTTTTTTAGGGTTTCAAGCTTGTTTCGAGGTAAGTGATGGTTGTGATTCTATGATTGTGTGATGTATGTTTATTCTTGCTTCATTATGATACATGTATGTATGCGAATGTTGCATTATTGATCACATTAATTGTAAATGAGGATATATGAATGATGAATGCCATGAATCATGACTTGATTGTATGATTATGAGAATGTACTTTGTGATTGTGATTGTGGCTTGTTGAATGGATCGGATGTTGCGTTCCGGCATACTAACTTGGAAAGGTTGCCATATTCTGACATAATTATGGGATCGGTTGCCATGTACCGGCATAATCATTGGATCGGATACCATATTCTGATATGCTAACTGTTTGGGTTTGGGTTCCATGAGAGAACCAAGGATTTGATATAATTGTGTATCTTGAGAAATGTAAAACTGTATCTTATTCGCAAATGTTGATAATCTTGTATATGTTCGATATATGCATGTGATTATATTGTTGTATTAGCTTATGTATGTTGCACTTAGTGGGATAGCCGTGTGATCCTACCAGTACACTGTGGTTGTGTACTGATACTGCACTTGCTCTTTCTTTGTTGAGTACAAGGCATCTTCAGGCGGCTATTGACGGACCCCGCTTAGAAGATCAGTGATCACCAATCGAATTCAAGGGTGAGCTTGGATTAGTTCTTCCAAGCTGCCATGAGTTCTCCTTTCGTCTATGTCCGCATTTCGGACTTACACTTTTCTAGTTAGTTATTAGTTCATTAGTTGGGGTTGTAACCCTTCTTGTTAGACTTATGGATCTTGTTAGATGTTTTGGTACATTGACTTTCAGGTTCTAGGTATATTTTCCGCATTGTTTAGTCATTAGATCGTTTAGAAGTTTATGAGAACTTCAGTTTTAGCTATTTAACTTGCTACCGTAACATAAATGCTTTTGTAGTTTGGTTTGGATTGTAGTAGTGGTTCTCCCACTGGAGGGTTAGTGTGAATGCCAATCACGATGGTCTGGGTCGTGACATTATCACTCGAGTATTGAGATGACTTCATTGAGGCATTGCATGGGAGGATGTGTAGGTATTCAATTGGGTGGTTTAAGGTTGGTAATGTGAAACCCTTAGGGGTAATGAGATTCGGTAAGAAAGATATGCGAGACAAGTATCCCAGTTGCTCGTCGATTCAGATACTACTTTACATTTACTTTAGCCAATCTTTCCTAGTTGATCACTCGAGGAAGAGTGATGGATAAATTGGTATCTATTGCAACGACTTAATTCCGTCATTAGGGAAAAGCCAATAGGGAAATAATTGGACTAGAAAAACTTTCGAGTAGTAACTTGGGAAATTGAAGTCAGTGAGGTTTAGGGAAATCTGATAAAAATGAGAGATCTAATTATGATTTTGATCACATGACTAGATAGTTAAGACGTTAAGAAACCTGTATGACTTTACGAAATTGAATTCGGGTGAGTAGAACTCTTGAAACTGATCTTAGCGTGAACGGGTATTTTTTGAGTGTCATGAGATGAAGGTGTGTTGTGAAATGGGGGTTTGAAACTCTTATTTAACTCTATGTTTCTGTGCAAGCCTCTAGGGCGGGGCCACTATAGCGGGGTGAGGACCGTTGTGGTGGGACAATCGCGATTTAAGTAGAAAATAAACCCCAAAAATATTTTGTTCTGTACTTTTCGACTTTGAGAGCTAAGGAATGACCCCAAGGGTTTTCTTAACAGTTTTTCACCATTCTTGAGGCCAAAGGAAAGGTTTTCACTCTCCGAATCCGTTTTTCGATCTGTAGAACTTGGTTTCTTGGGTTATTATTGTTGAAGAAGGGTTTTGGAACTGTTTGAATGGTGGGAAAAAGCCCTAAATTGGGATATTGGGATCATGAGTTTGGTCTTGGATTATTGGGTTTGTTATAATCCGGATAATTAGACCTTTTATTATTGATCCTTGCGTATGTTAATTGTTTGTAGACCTAGAACAAGCAGAAAGAATTCGGAAAGGAAAGATTGTGGTTGTGTATTGATACTACACTTGCTTGTTCTTTGTTGAGTACAGGGCATCTTCAGGCGGCTATTGATAAACCTCAGGTAGGTGGCTATTAAGCGTGACCGGATTCAAGGGTGAGTCAGTTCTTAGCTGCCATGGATCTCTCTTGTTTAAAAGTCCACTATTTTTGAACTCGAACTATTTGTTAAAGGTGTTAGTTTGGTTTCAGGGTTGTACCCCTTGTTCTTAGACTTGTCGTTAGTAGAGTTTTGGTACAATGACTTCATGTTCTAAGGGTTAAGACTTCCGCATTAGTTGGGTTAAGTTATTTGTTTAAACCTTTGGAGTTTATGGGAACTTTGTATTTCTTTTGGTCATTTAAACCTGCTTCCGTATCTTTAAATGTGTAGTATTTGGTTAAGTTGCTAGTTCGGGTTGTAGTAATGGTTCTCCCACCGGAGGGTTAGTGTGGGTGCTAATCACAACAATCTGGGTCGTGACACATAAATATTGCATCAACATTATAAATAGTAATGTGTCCATATGGGCACATATATATCTTTAAAATACGTTATTAAATAGTGCAGGGGGGTAAAAGGTCCTCCATAAAGTTTGGTATCGTAACAACAAAGTTGAAGTATTTTTCAGACCCTTTTCCCTATTATTTAGTACTATATTTGGTAGGAATTTGGGTTTATGTAGAACTAATTCATCCTACATGGTATTATAGGATGTATTACTAATACCTTCCATTTGGAGGTATTAATAATACATAGAATATAATACCATGGGATAAGTCTATGTAAAGGCAAAAATATCCCTCAAATCATTTTAATTATTTTGTTTATTTTCTTGATTTTATGTCTTATATTTGTACTAGTAAATTTATTTAAATAAATTAGCTTACAAATTATTTAGAGAGAGTTGCTTGTTACTAAATAAATCCAATTCAAACTAATACAATATTTGAAATGTGAGTTGTTTAACATTAACTAATTAAAAAAGGCAAATATATCACCATATGACGTTTGTGATCTTAATTGAAGGTATAATATATATATATATATATATATATATATATATATATATGTTTGTGCGGTTTTCTAATTATTTGTATTTAGAACAATTTATAAAATTGAATATATATTAAAATTACAACTTGCAATTTTTATGTGTAAATGTAGATGGTTTATTCAATTTTACTATTGTTTACCGTCTTTTAAATTTTAAAGTTGATAGTTTTTTTAAAAAAATTGAAAAGTGACATTTTGTAAGTGATCAATTTACTAAGATGACAATTATTTATCCTCAAATAATTTAAGTGAAAAAAAGGCAAACATGACAATAAAATTGTTCTTCTCATAGCTAGTTAGAAGACCATAAAAAATAATATTATCCGACAATTATTTACCTTAACCCAATTGCATAATAATTCAAGGGTATAATTGAAAAAAAGTTTTTTATAAAGTTTTAATCCAAATACAAGATGAGGAGGGAAACAATGAACCAAACACTTGGTAAAAATAATCTCTGCATTACTAATCCATGCACTATTAATTCCTGCACTACTAATCTATGCATTATTAATCTTTGTACCAAACGACCCTTAAGTGATAGTTTAGGTATAAAATTCACACTTCCAATAGTTTGGGTATGAAAAAAAAGGAGATAGTTTAGGCGTGTTTTTTGACACTTATCTCTTTCTTTTGTTATGATGTTATTACTTTACTCTATAAATTCAATAAAATAACAAATTAAAATATTTTAAGAGCATATTAAAATATTCGTTTACTATAGAAATTTTACATGTGTCACATAAATTGAGACATATAGAATAACATGTTATTTTAAAATTACATTAAAAAATACGATAAATCACAATACTTAACAACTTAAACTATATAAAAATGAGAAGATGGTCACATAAATTGTGACAAATGGAGTAACATATATTGAGTTGCTAGGATCAGTCAGAGAATTCTACGATTTTTCCTTCTACTTCAATTTCCTCTATTTATATTTAGTACCTTATCTGTTTTAATTTATGTGTCTTACTTTCTTTTTAAGTATGTTATGTATTTAAAACTTACGAAAATGTAGTATTATAAATCACAATAATTAACAAATTAAAAAAATTAAAAAATCTACTAAAAAATTGATTGACTCTCGAAATTTCATACGTGCTCACATAAAAATTGGGACAAGAATAACATATATTATTTGATATTTACATTTTTTTTTAAAAGTACTATAAATCACAATAATTAACAATTCAAAATATTTAAATTGAGGCAGATAAAGTAACATATATTGGGTTCATCCTTGCACGGACTATTGTATCTAGTTTTAATTAGGGGAAATTACGTGGATAATGAAACATATACTAGTTAATTAGTTAGTTTAGCTATAGTTTCCATTAATGACCACTTGCAGGTTAATTTTAGTTATAATTACGTTCGCCTCTCCACTCTCTTCCTCTCTCTTGCCTCTCTACTCTCTTATACATATACAAATACAAATTATACATATACATATACAATTATATGGCATATATACAAACACAATTCACATTTATTTACTCTCTGCTCTCTCTCACTTGTCTCTCTCATCCCTTCCCCAATCTTGCTCGCTTCTCGTTACCCTCTCCAAATCTCACTCGCCAGATAACAGATATATATGTATACCAGTTTTATATATATATAAACAATCCGTCTTTCTCCACTCTCTGCCCTTTCTCACTCGCCTCTCTCCTCCCTCTAACATGTAGTTATGAATCGTAATTAACAAACTTTAGCTATGAAGCCGAATTAAGTTTATTTTAGTGGCTATTTGTGTAATTTCCTCTTTTAATTATAGATAGCGGGAATTGAATTAGAATATTTAATTTTTAAGGTATAAACTAAAATTATTCTTTTAAATCTAATAAACTCGAAACACGCCCAACTTATTTCGAGCTCTCAATTCTCTCTCTTGAAGTATATTTAATTTTTTTCTCTTGTTTTATATTGTTGTTGATGTAGAGAAGGAACCCAATAGATTTTATAGTATGATACGTTTTGATTTTAAACAATTTTGCGATGCTTATATATCTTGAAAGTATAATAGATAAAGATAAAAAAAATTATGCAAATTGCTATAAAATAGTTAAATTATAACCACGTGTTTAACAACTAGGGGCGGAGCTACGGTGACTATAGGGTGTCTAACTGGACATTTTTTTATCAAAAAATTACACTATATATATTGGTATATATATAGTGTATATAGTATTTTGGACACCCTAAAAAATTAAGAAATCCCGTAACGCAGTGGATTAAGCAATCACAAAACTACATGGTGTCAAGGTTCAACTCCTGGCGTCAGGACTCATTCCTTTTACGATTAGGTCTAATAAGTAATAATTTTTTATATATAAAATAAAAATAATTCTATCCTAAAGTTTTAATACGTTTTCTTTATGGAATAAGATTTTCTTCCTCTATAAATATGAGACTCATTTACCCAAATTATATTACAATATTATTGAGAATAAGGAACTTAATAATTCTTTATCTATTTTTCTTATCTTTCTCTTATTTTGTAACAAAAAATAACAAAATCAATGTTTTAGTTTGAAGTTTCAATGGACTTGAGGAATAATTTTAATAGAGTACCGAAAAAAAGTTTGACTTCTCTAAGTCAATCAAATAAAGAAATAATGGTAGACCAAATAGAGTCGTCGTCACATTCTTCTCAAAAAGCAAGTCTTCATTTAAATACTCTCAAACTTGATCCAGCTAAAAGAACTTCAATGTTAAAGCTAAATATTATGCAATTTGATTTTAATTTTTTTGGAACATTTATTCATAAAAAAATTATTAACATATTACATAGTTCGATTTTAAAATTTTCAGTGCACCCATTCGCCAATTTTTTTCTTTGCTTATGTAATACTTAAACACCTTTCCTGAAATTCATGGCTCCGCCACTGTTAGCAATTGGATCCTTCACACATAGTGACTAAAATATCAATATGGGAAAAAACAACTAATCCTACAAAAAAATTCACCATTAATTTCGTTTAAGTAAAATGAAGAGATTAACCGGACAACATTGAAGTCTGAATAGGAAAAAGAATAGATAAAAAGATGTTTAAATTGATTAGAAACCAAATTATAGGGTCAAATATTTTTTGTTTATCTATAAACAATAATTATCTTTATTAAACATGTTGTTGTGTACATTCAAAAAGGAATTCGAGCAAGTTTCATATCTAAATAGTTTGTTGTTGTTGTTTATATATAGAAATGTTGAACTTTGAGAAATTTTTTGGCATAATACATAAATAAGCCTTTTAACCTGATTTCAACTGTCATCTATATCCCTCAAATTTGGTGTACACAAAGGCACTCAAACTTGTATAAAATGTAAAAAGTAGACACACATCTTACATGGCATAATCCATGTAAGACGTCACATATGACACAAAATTGTCATGTAGAATGTCACAAAATTGAATGATAAAAATTGAATTTTAATATTTTTGGGTTCAGTATATTTTTTGTCGATCGTCAAAACTTGATAGGTCAACGATCTTCGCTATAGCGAAAGTATCTCGCTATAACAAAGACATGCTAAGTAGAATTTCTATTTTATTTTCTTTCATGACTTTCGAGGATTTTATTTTATTTTTGTTGGGACTCATTCTAGGAATGTCCTATGGATTATTTTGAGAGGAAAAAAACTCAAAAGATGAGAGAGAGAAAATACTCTTTGCAAAGGCTATTCAAAGTCTTCATCATCTGGATCATTCACCAAACCCCCAAGCCATCAAATGAAAGCGAAGTTGCATGAAAATTGAGGCAACAACTTATCTACTCATTGTATAATTTTATAACTTGTTGAAATTATTATGTGTTACTGATTGTATAATTTAACTTTGAAGTAGTAAGTTAAATGAGACTCTTAGAAATGACATAAGATCTAAAGAATAGAATTGATCGATAAATTGTTGAAAAACGGCCTTTATGTATTGGTTTCGGTGGAAGGATCAGGGGTGTAGTTGTAGCAATCCCAAGGAGTCCAACTGGACACCCTTCGTTGGAAAATTACGTTATATATATATATATATCAAGTTCTACATTTAAAGGATATATATTTAAAGTTGGACACCCTTGACAAAAACTATGCCTTTGGTGCAGTGGTAATGGGTGTCCATTTGAATGAAGGATTTTAGGTTCAAACCCCAAATAACATAATATTTTTTTTTATTTTTTTGACAACCACAAACCTTTATTCTTAGACACCCTTAATAAAATTTCTGGCTCCGCAACTAAAAAGATGGTAATATTGTGCTTGATGATGGTGATAATAATGAAAATGTTGTTTAATGATCTTGATGTTTAGTAGTCTAACACCTCGAAATATCTATATAAAAAATGGAACCATTTTTCATATGCATTTAGGTTCGAATCCAATGTTTTATAATTGAACATAAATGATGCGGTTTTAGTACATCTGAGATTTCTTATTTGATTAGTTGTAAATATCCCCAGGGTTATGGAACAAAGGATTATCTCGGACCTAGACCGAGGTATTGATGGTGATTTTCGAATCTCGCAGAACAGAATGTGATACGATGAGATAGAATGCAATAGAAACAAAGATAGGGAACAAGTTATAAGGAACCTCTAGCACTAATTCGAGTTAACAAATTTTCTATCGATTAAGTTTTAGTATGAGATCATGCAAGGATCAACTTCAAATGAGCATATCTCTTGAAATATGAAGAGTCATGTGTCCTCATTACATATCATATTAAAGATATTTGAATCTTATTTCTAGCGCCACTAACCATTTACAAATTCGGTAAAGAGGAATGAAGATATGCTAGGTATTTGGAAGAAGGTCAATTTCAAAGTTGATTTTCCTTTCGAGATGAACTCTGAAAAGATCATCGAAAAACACTTCTGGTAATTATTCACTGCAGGAACTGACTGAAGAGTTGGGGTTCTGAAATTGGTATCCCTAAACCGAGCTAACTAATAGATATAACCCTTATAAACCATCTTTCTTGCCTTTAAGGCACGAGATAAACTAATATATAGGAGCTGAGTAACTACCCTTCCATTCAAGATGAGATACCCTGCTAAGTCGGGAGACTTGAAGAACTGTTATGTTAAACCCGCTGACAAACATCTCTACCCTTGCCTGCAGCCGATAAACAATCCCTTAATCTATGGCCAATTTTTCCATATCCATAAAAACCACCACTACCAACTAAACACTCTTACGAATGGCTTTTCCCACACTTTTGGCATGTTGGGAAAGAACGTTCACTAGAAGTACCAATCTGAGACTTAGAGTTTGACATTCTATCCTTGTTGAACTTAGGCACAGAGCACTAACAAAAAATGGGCTAGGCCTGAATACCTCTAACAAAACTGAAAAACTGGATCTCTGATGAGAGTAGTCACTACAATCGGTCCAATCCCTATTAGTCTTCTAACACTCTCTTTAAGCTTTTCTACCTTAATCAGTTAAGTATGGGCCATCAACCCAAAAATATCCATATCCTTGATCAACATTGTGTATCCACACTCTTTCACCACCATCTCGAGACATCGTAAATGAACTTGTTCGTAAGGGCCCTAGAATCGCCCATCATAGTCGGAGCATACTTGGAGATTTGAGTGAATTTCAACACATATTCTTTTACACTCATGTTTCCTTGCCTCAAGTTAATGAATTCATGTACCTTTGTCTCTCTCAAGAATCAATCTAGAAAAACGTCATTAAACTTATCCCAATCCAAATGACCTGTATCAACTTCCTTTTCCTTTTTCCACTATTTAAACCAAATTTAAGTAGCCCATTTCAACTGGTAAGCAACCAAATTTGCACTCTCAACTAGAGTGACACCCATCATCTCGTTGGTTTTCTAATTATCCTTAATAAACTTTTATGGATCCTCGTCCACCTTAGAATCGTGAAATTCTTGAGGGTTCATCTGAGTGAAGTCCCAGAATCTAATGTCATTGTACCTATATTTGGGTTCACGAAAGCTACAACTTCATGGTTGACTTTAGCAATCATGACTTGGACTAACACTTGGAAAGCATCCCTAAACTCACCATGAGTGACTTGTTCAATTAAAGGATCAATCGGAGCTAGAGGTGCTTGTTGCTCCTCATTTTGATTCCTTCTGACATAGACATTTCTTGGAGGCATGATTTTGTAAATGTATAGAGCATGGGTTAAAAGGAAACTTTATAGAGTTGCACTCTATCACACGCACTCTATTGCAAAACTAAGAGTATGAAAGAAATGAAGTATTTCATAAACGTTTCGTAGCCTCTCATTCATAAATGTGGCGAGCTTCACATTCATGAAAAATACTCTACTTAACGCGACTTTTAGACACCTTAAGACACTTGAACCTTATGCTCTGAATACCAAGTTTTTCACCATCCAAGATTACTCCATAGATATGACATGGTACCTAAAGCTATGAGTGACCCCGAGAATACCATATGGCATAGCATGACGACACTAAGATAGCATACACAAACAAAATAATCTGAAAAGTAGAAACAAGTCTAACATATCATACGAGAGAATCTGAATACAAGACAACATACGCGGAATACTAATGTCTAAAGAATCTCTACTAATAAGTGAGTTGCTAGGACAAGTCCCTAGCTCACTCGAACAATCTGAAAATTGAAAGTAAAGTCTGAAATAAACATAAGAATTTATGTCCTTGAACCACGAAGACTCCCCAAAAGTAATGTAATGCTAATGGGAATCTGCACTAACCACGAGCTGAATAACATGTGTCAGAACCTATATTTTGAAACAATACATGCAGAAAAGTATGCAGTTAGTACTCAGAATGTACTACGTACAAGGAAGTGCATAAACATGACAGAATAACATGATAAATCCGTAAAACATGCTAATGCAATGACCAAGTAAACATATCAGGAACACAAAAATGTACTTTAAAATATTTAATTATATCGATAATATTGACAATAATTAATCAATGAAATTATGTACTTTATAAAATATATGTAAGGAAATTACACAATAATAAATGTATGATTATAAATAATATCAATCTATAGAATTATATAGGCACTAACCGAAAAAAGAAACCTATGATTTTTTTACATATTATATAATCCATCTCTACATATTGAGCAATAAATTATTAATGTTAAGTGAATTAGGTTAAAACTACATAATGGTCTGTTGACTCTTGTTCATCTCTTTTAATTCTAAGAAATAAGTATAATGATGTTCACGTGAATTATGTCTTCCATTGAGTCTGAATTCTTGATAAATCGTTAAATACAATTGAACTTAAATTATGAGCATGCTATTGTCATCAAAACGAAAGAGTGTTGTGCGGAAGCTAACAAAGATTCAATTTCAAATTGAATTTTCATATTGTCTACATAAGACAATTCTCTTAATCTAATATCCAAAAATTCACTTCCAAATTGAATTTTCACGTGATAACTTCATCCAATTTTAAATTGAATTCAAGTTCTTAATCATTATTTTATTTATACCATTTAGAAATAAATATTAAAACTAGACTTTTCTATTATGAATATAAGTAACAAGTCAAGCTAGTGTTAATGTACGAGTCAAACGTGAATTAGTTCCTTTTCACAATTGGATAAGTGGGTGCACACATCATTGAACTAGCTATAACAAAGATATTTACATAACATGTTATAATTATACAAACATGAGTTCTGAAAAACTAAGTACATCATGTTTTAATATAAACATGAGTCCATTTTCCTCCACATCTGAAATGATATTCCCTTTGAACCTCAAAATACACACAATGAATACACTTTTGAGTATGACCAGCTACAACTTTTTCTACTAGAGATATTAACCTGCAAATGTGTGAGATTTTACAATTATCACAAACATTAATCATAAATCTTTAATGGTAAAAAAACGCATAGGAGGAGGCCAAAAGATTTACCAGTCTAAATTTGATCTTCAAAGAGATTGAATTGAAAGAGACTAAGACAGAGATAGAGAGTTCTAATCTACTTAGATTTGTTCGAAGTAATACATAGTTATTTGATGTAATCTCACTTTCACTTCACATCGAGAATATTGTAACACCTCGGAATTGAAAAGAAAAAAGTCTTAAGTTGAGTACATGTGCATGTGTATGGAAGGTTGTACGGTCCGTACAGGGTGTCACGGACTGTACACCGAACCATGGTGAAGGGTGAACTTGAAGGTCTTTTTACGAAAGGTTCACAAGCCGTGAAGAGAACCATTACCCGTTACCCAACCTGTGAAGTTGAACCCCAAAACTCAGGAAGGTTCACGGACACTTGGACGGTCCGTGAAGCTTTGTACGAACCGTGAGTAGTCCGTAAAAGGGACTTCATGAGATTTTAAGTTTTGGGTCAACTTCAGATAATCATATCTCTCATAACATGACGAATTAGATGACCCGTGACCTATCAAATTAAAGGTCTTTGAGTCTTCTTTCTAACGCCACCAAGTTTGCCTCTTTCGAGTTCAGAGTAAAAAGTTATGCCCATTTTAGTGAAGCCCTGTCAGACAGTCGAAGTTTCACGCATAGGTATACGGCTAGTGAAGTTTACCACGGACTATGGAGCCTTATACAGTCCGTGAAACCTCCCTTTTAAGGCACCTCAACAGCTTTTTAAGCTGGGGTCATTTTGGTCTTTTCCATATGTGTTTGGTACTTAAACTACACCGTTTTAACCCCTATTCTAAGTCTAAACCACAACGTTTTACACCTAATTAAGGGCTTAGAAAGTGTTAATAAGTTCTTTTATGTTCATTAACACTTCAAGTCATTAAAGTAAGGTTCCAAGAGGAGAAACGCTAGGGTTCTAAGTGTTCTTCGAGTTTCGTCGATTTCGCCAAAGAACTTCGTTCTTCTAGGTATGTAAGACTATCATAGTGTTGGACTAGTTCGTCCTCACGCCCTACATCTACTTTCAAATCAGTAAAAGAGTAATTCGGGGTTGTATCCTTAGATTTGAGTATTCTTGAGATGAGTTGATATTGAGTTCTGAGTTCTTGAGTTGCTGATAATTAAATTTCTATTTCTAATCATTGAATTGTCATACATTGTGTACTGCAGTTATTGAGTTGATTGTTCATGTCTATTTTTCAACATGAACCCTATTCTTGAGAATTCATTGAATTTTTATTGAGATTCTTTTAAACAAAACATAATTATTTAAACGGAAAAGGGTCAAAATTGCCCCTGAACTATGCAAAATAGACCACTTATACCCTCCATTACATTTTGGGATCAAAAATACCCCCGCAGTTATCCCAGGAGACCACAAATACCCTCAAGAGTTAACACCCCAATTTTTTAGTGACGTGGCAAGCCACATGGGACTAATCCCTCCAACTAAGATAAACTACAAAAGAACTTGACTTTTAGTGGCGACAAAGTCGCCACAAAATCCCAAAATATTGCCACTAAAGGTTATGAGTGATTTTTAGTGGCGACTAAAGCTCCACAACCATTTGCTAGTAAAACCTATTTTTTCAACCAAAAAATATGATAATTAATTTTCGATTACGACCTAATTTTCTAAAATATATAACTTGCAATATCCATATTAAAAACATCCAATATTATTACGAAAAATAATCAAAATTACTTCTCGATTCAAATCTCCTACTCTCTCTCTCTCTCTCTCTCTCTATATATATATATATATATATATATATATATATATATATAATGCATCATTGTACATTTTATACATTTACATATGACATAAAAATAAAACATATAGTGTCTTCAAACTCCTACTTAATCGATATCACATTTGGTTTTTTAAAAACAATGAAGAAAAAAACACAAAATTAGAATTTAATGTTAAAAACTTTTAGTGACGATTCTCTGGGCTTTTGTGGCGACTGTTGTTGCCGCTAAAGGTCTAGTTCTTTTGTAGTGAATCCTAGTTGGCAACGCTTATGTGGAAGGATTAGTCCCACGTGGCTTGCCACGTCAACAAAAATTTGGGGTGTTAACTCTTGAGGGTATTTGTGGTCTCTTAGAATAACAGCAGGGGCATTTTTTATCCCAAAATGTAACGAAGGGTATGAATGGTCTATTTCATATAGTTCGGGGGCAATTTTGACCCTTTTCCGTTATTTAAATTGAGTTTTGAGGAGGTAAAGAGGAGTTTGAAAAAAAGTATAAGGGAACTAAGAATTTCCCAAATGTTTCATTTTTACATTAAAGAAAAATATATACTTTTTTGAGAAAAGTAAAAAGAGTTTTCATAAAGGTTGAGTACAAAGCAGTTACCTCTTAAAAAGTCCTCTTTTGAGTAATTATCTCAACCCAAAATGTATTTTTATATTGTGCAAAGAGAAACCTTATTTTCTAAATGAACAATGAGTTTCATAAATATTTCAGAGCAGTTACCTCATTTTAGAGGATAGTTTGAGCAATTATCTCAAACCAGAGAAAGAGTATGTTTTTATAAATTTGAGCAAGAGTATATATTATTGAGATTAGTATTGAGCACCGATATGGGGAAAGTTTAGACAACTCACAACCCCCATAAACCATGTTTTTCCAACATGGGTACATGATCATACTTTTTAGATGAATCCTTAGTGCCTTATGACAGAGCTTAGTGAATCCACTTAGTTGAGAGGTTTTATATCCCGACACGATATATGACAGTTTTGGCAACATGGACAAGACGTTGTATCATCACATAATTCATAGTGATGGTTGTCAGTTAGAGAATCTCCCAATAGAGTTAACGTGTATTTTAAATATATCACTTATTATGTTGAAGTCCAGAGATGAGAAAGTATTTTGTAAACTTTAAATGATTTTATTCCTTTAATTATTTATATTCAATTGAGTTTACGTTACATCTATTTCAGTCCTTTCATTCAGTTATTTCGCATCGGCTATTTTACATACTTGTACATTCAATGTACTGATTTCATTCGACCTGCATCTTTTTATGATGCAGATACATGTGTTCAAGATTATCAACAAGCGTTTCATTGAGATTACTTTGGGCTTCAGATAACTTTGGTGAGCCTCCTTACTTTTTGGAGGATTTCACATTTACTTTCCTGTTATTGTTGAGTTGTCATGAGTCTTGTCCGGACATCTATCCTAGCATTAGAGGCTTCATAAATAGTTAGAGTTGAGGAGTCTCTTAGTGTTTTCCTTTTATTTTGAGATGTTTTGCAAATTGTTATATTTATAACATTGAGTACTTCCAATCTTTGAATTGGGTCTATTTGAGATATATGAGATAAAAATTGCATATAAAGCTTCTTTCTGCTTGCGTGAGTCTTTCGCTATATAGTCAGCCAGACCAATGGTTCGCTTAAGGAATCAGAAATGATTCTTGAGTGCCGGCCACGTTCAGGGTGTAAGCTCGGGGCGTGACAAATATACAAATTGTTACCTGGCAACCTAGAACATTTTTCAATGACTATTAATCAAAAAGCAAGTATGCTCTAGAAAAGTAGAGCAAAGCTTTTAGCTTATTATTTCATAGAAATTAATTAATCCGTATTCAAATAACGTTCAAAGCATTTTCATAAATAAGCCTTATGTCACCACTCTTTAATAATGTTGATAATTAAGAATAGCCTTCTAAAAGGAGTAATATCTAATGACCACACAATAAATATCACCTTAAATAAAAGATACTCAATTCTAGCGAAAACTTATATGCAAATATTCAAATTAATTGTTTAAATGTATTTAAAGTGAAATTTGTTACTCAAATATTAAGAAAAATTACCATATATATATATACACACATTATTGAGGGTTTGTACATGTGAATACATTTTTTGGCTAAACGTTAACCTTTCTTGGAATTAAGTGTCCTTTATGTCAAACACTTTCTTTAACAAATGAGGAAATATGATAAACAATTTCCAAATCATTTTTACTTTGAATCAAATAAAAGTAAATATGCCTTCATTTCTAGCATGAATATCGTAAGCATTTAGATAATACGATAGTTAGATTCGATAGATTCTACTGAACATCGGCAGAAACATATAAGATGTATCTATGATGTAAGCATCAACTTTTTCTGTCATAAAACCATTAGTCTTCTAATATTGAAGAAACTATCAACTGATCTGAAACCTACTAATTACAAAAGTATATTATCTTTTTATGTCATTTACATGGTGATTATACACAAATTAAGAAGTGACACAAATAAGACAATAGTTAAATAATTACTTGTAGTAACCTCAAATACATTACAAATGATATAAATAAATTCATGTTATATATATATATATATATATATATATATATATATACTAGTTTTTTGACACGTGCGTTGCACGTGATTACGGATTCAGAAAAATATATGTTATAGTAAATAGTATTGCTTATTTAAGCGAAAAATTGAATAATAAGCTTAGCACACAATAATATTGCACATTCTTTTGTGAATGTTTAATGTGGATTGTCATATATATTTCTTATTCACGCGAACCTATAAAGATGATCAACGAAAAATTGTATTAATTAAATGCAATAATGTATATATTTATTTCAATTTGATGAGGTTCAATCATGTAATTAGTCATATGTCACTAATATTACCTTATAGATGATAATTGTTGTGTATTTTTCTAGTCATCTAACCAGATGTGCTTTTCACGTGTGTTCCACGTTAAATTGTTTAGATGTCATATGAACTTGTGAAGAGAACAATTACATGTTATCTTTTAGAACTATATTTGTATATTAATTTTTATTTTATAAGTAATAACATAATAGATGATGTTCTTGTTGTTGGCTCTCATATTTAACTTCTTGATTGACTGTGTACATAAATCAAAAATAGTTATCTCACTATCCATAGTTAACTGAGAAAGATTTTTTTTTTTATCGGAAAAACTAAAAAAGTAAAATTAAAGAATATATTCTATATGTGAAATCATATATATAATCACACCTATTCATCTTACACCCAACAAAGATATAGTTCATGTACTTGTAAACGATTTTCAATTTATTCAACCAAGCATGATTCCTCAAAGGAAAAATAACAATATTGTATTATCACATATATAGGGGTGGTATAATAATGTGAAAAATTATTGGTCAAAATTTAATATAAGGAAAGATAAAAGATAGAAATAATTAATGTAATAACTAAGAAATTCATAAGATTATAACTTAAAATGTAAGAGAGTGTGAATAACATTTGCAATAATTAGCATAACTAAGAGTATTTATAATGTTATAGCTAAAGAATTAATGTGCAATAGTTGAATTTCTAATAAATTTTATACTTACATAAATAAATAGGACTTTTAATTAATGTTACTATTTTTTTTATAAATATTAGATTTTAATTTAGTGTAGGGAAAAAATGTAAATGCTTATTCCATATTACTGAATATAAAATTTAAGTGAATCATATATATTCACATATCCTCCCATTTGATGTGTGTTTTTTTTTTTTAAAAAAAAGAACTCGAAATATTTTAAAATAATATATTTTGAACCTTTCAATTATCCCTTTCAATATTCACTAAGATCTTGTTAACTTGATAATACATTGGTGACATATATAATACTTTAATTTAAATATAAATACCTATCAAATATAAATATATATTTGCATTAATGAAACTATTTATCTCATAAAAATTAACTATTAAATAAATAATAAAAATTAAACTAATACAAACTTCAATTTGCGTTATTACAAGTCATATGATCTTTTTTCGTCTAAAACACAGAAATATTAAGAAATAGTAAACAAGTAAAACAAAAGACCAATGTTTATATAGTAATAACTATTTTGAAGCAAACTTCATGATAATCTAAATCACATAAGTAGCATTGATAAATAAAGTCATTCTTTTGTCTTCAACATCAAAAAAACAAATCGTGACGATTCTCTAAATTATGGAAAAAGTTATTCAGAAGCATATATCTATATCAAAAGAGAAATTGTTAACAAAAACAAATGAATTTAGACTATATCATGTTAACTTCATATATTGGAACATTTCATACTAATGTATATATTAAGCAAAAAAAATAATTATTATATCATTAAAATTATTTTTCTCAAGTACTTGAGGTTATGGAATATACCTCTTAGGATAGAACGATTTACTTCATCAGAATAGTGGTACCTCATATTCCGCTAAAATTCGAACTCACTCAACGACAATAAATTACACAAAAATTTTAAAATGCAAGAAGAAGAAGAGTAGAAGATTAAAAAAAAAACTTTGGTTGAAAAATGAGAGGAAGACCCTCTATTTATAGTCAACAAAGGGTAGTATGAACAAGTGTTTTTTTGTGTCTTATATGACAAGTCATGACCTTTCCGAGAAGTCACTTAACCCTTTGGAAAAGCCACAACTTATTGAAAAATTCACGACTCTTTGGAAAAGTCACAACTCATCGAAAAATCACAACCCTTTGAAAAAAGTCACAACGAAATTCATAATATTATAACTTAAAATGTAAGAGAGTGTGAATAACATTTGCAATAATTAGTAATAACTAAGAGTATTTATAATGCTATAACTAAAGAATTAATGTGCAATAACTGAATGTCTAATAAATTTTATACTTACATAAATAAATAGGACTTTTAGTTAATGTCACTATTTTTTATAAATATTAGATTTTAATTTAGTGTAAGGACAAAATGTAAATGTTTATTCCATATTCTTGAACATAAAATTTATTTTGTAAATGATATATAAATTTTAAGTGAATCATATATATTCACATATTTTTCCATTTACTGTGTGTTTTATTTTTTCAAAAAGAACTTGGAACATTTAAAAATAATATATTTTGAAATTAGAAGATCTTGTTTACTTGATAATACATTGGTGACATATATAATACTTTAATTTATATATAAATACCTATCCACATATAAATATATATATTTGCATTAATGAAACTATTTATCTCATAAAAATTAGCTATTAAATAAATAATAAAAATTAAACTAATACAAACTTCAATTTACGTTATTACAAGTCATATGATCTTTTTTCGTCTAAAATACAGAAATATTAAGAAATAGTAAACAGGTAAAACAAAAGGCCAATGTTTATATAGTAATAACTATTTTGAAGCAAACTTCCTGACAATCTAAATCACATAAGTAGCATTGATAAATAAAGTCATTCTTTTGTCTTCGGTATCAAAGAAACAAATCCTAACGATTCTCTAAATTATGGAAAAAGATATTCAGAAGCATATATCTATATCACAAGAGAAATTGTTAACAAAAACAAATGAATTTAGACTATATCATGTTAACTTAATATATTGGAACAATACACACTAATGTATATATTAAGCAAAAAAAATAATTATTATATCATTAAAATTATTTTTCTCAAGTACTTGAGGTTATTGAATATACCTCTTAGGATAGAACGATTTACTTCATCAGAATAGTGGTACCTCATATTCCGCTAAAATTCGAACTCACTCAACGACAATAAATCATACAAAAATTTAAAATTCAAGAAGAAGAAGAGTAGAAAATTAAAAAAAATTGCGGTTGAAAAATGAGAGGAAGACCCTCTATTTATGGTTAACAAAGGGTAGTATGAACAAATGTTTTTTATTTCTTATATGAAAAGTCATAACCTTTCTGAGAAGTCACAATTCTTTGGAAAAGTCACAACTTATTGAAAAATTCACAACTCTTTGGAAAAGTCACAATTCATCGAAAAATCACAACCCTTTGAAAAAAGTCACATGCATCTTATCAGAAAAGTCACAACTCATCGAAAAAGTCACAACCTAAGTTAGGGATATTCTAGTAATTTACATTCAAGTTAAGAGTTCATGTTTTTAAGGTAATGTAGATATATATAATTGCACTGAAGTGAATGAAGCTCCGCGATTGCTGATGTGTACTCATCCTTCATCCACTCTATCCCATTGAATGTTTATTATATATCCTTGTAGATTTACCTGCATTGTTATTGATCATTATTTAAACTTGTTCAATATTTTAAGAAGTATCACATTCGATAAATTCATTACAGTGATCAAATTTATTTATGTTTTTTACTCTTACAACACAATATTTATATTATTACAATGATCAAATGGATTTACTCAAATATCCAGGTTATATCCTTTTATATTTTCTTTTGTTGTTGTTTGCTTTTTGTTAATCAATTTAATTTTATTTTTTCTTGACTTATTACGTTTTTGGCATCTTCGTGTATTGTTTATGAAATTTATGAATAAATTAAATAAAAGTGACTTAATAAAATTAGTGTAGTAATGCAAATTTTTAATAAGTAGTCTAAATATATTTTTTGTTTATAATAAAATATTTTAAAAAAACATAAAGTCTTTAATTTTACAAAAAATTTATTGCTAATATTTATATTGGTCAAAGATTAATTCAAATTAATAAGATGTATCTATTTATTTACAACACAATCTATTGGATGATATTGTATAAAACTTTATTACTAATATAAAAAAATGAATAGTAAAATTCAACATTTCTAAAATATTAGTATTTAATATAGACAGACTTTTTTTTTTATAAAGTTTTTAAAAAATATAAATGCTATAAGTATTATTTAAGTGAAAATAAAATGATAAAGCTCACCATTAATCTCTAAATAAAAACTATGGGCCCCTTAATTTTTTTGAGAGGCTTTCAGCAAAGGCTTCTCCCTTGATGCCACCGCTGCAAATGAAGTTAACCCCAGTTTTCTATTCAAGACAAGAAAACAAGAATTCAGTGGCATGATTTTTCTTTGTTTAACTTTACTGCTTCACTTCACAATTGGGGGTTTTAATCTTTTTCTCTTTGGGAGTTTTCAGCTGGTCAGAAGTGGAAAGGAGGCATCTTTAGAATGTAACTGGTGTTGAGGGGTTCTTGAATTTGCATACAGGTATGGAGACTCCATTGGCAAATCTTGGGTCGAAAAAGCTAATAAAGAAGCATGAATTTGTTAGGGTCATCATTCAATGTCTATATTCTTTAGGTTACAGAAAGTCTGCTGTGAGTTTGGAATCAGAATCTGGGATTAGCTACAAATCTGATGAATTTGAGACTCTCGAGTCTTGTATTCGTGATGCTAATTGGGATGCATGTATTGAAACCCTTAATAGACTTAATGGCTTGACAAATGAAACGAGAGCTTCAGCTTTGTTTCTTGTTCTTAAACAGTGGTTTTTAGAGTATTTGAATCTTGGGGAAGATTCTTTAGCTTTGGAGATTTTACAGAAAAAAATGTCTGGTTTAGAAGTGGGGAAAGATAAGGTTCATACGCTTGCTTTTGGGTTGCTTTCCTTGAAAGACTTGGGGTTGGATAAGGAAGATCCTGATGGTATCTATAACTTCAGAAAAAAATTGCTGACGGAACTTGAAAAAGTACTGCCACCACCCATTACAGTGCCGGACCGAAGGTTAGAGTACTTGGTTGAAATGGCAGTATGGTCACAGATAGATAAATGTGTGTTTCATAATTCAGTTGATGCCGTTACGCTCTATGAAGATCACCAATGTGATGCCAGTCAGTTTCCTTCAAAGACCATTCAGGTGGATAATCTTTAAACCATATTTATAGCTTTCTAGCTTGAATCTTGAAAGGACCATGTAATGCCTTAATTTTTAAAGATTGCATCTGGTCTTACAAGCCTAATGTTATTTAAATGATTACTTTAGTTTTTTAGCTCAATAGGATATCAGATTATCACGTTTAATGACGTATACTTCAATAGCTTAATTGGTGCTCAACATTTATACCCTGGAAGTTTACTTTCAATAGCTCAAAACTGGTTCCACTGCTACCTTTTTGCTAATCATAGAAAATTCACGTTGCTGAATACTTAGTATGTCTTTCATTCAGGGATGTGCACACTTTTGGACCAAATTGAAAAGGTAAGCAGGACAATTATATGGGATATTTCCCAAGTTCACTAGGAATTGAACTAGTTTGCCTTTTTATGAAGTCCTTTCTTTTTTGACCTGAATGGACTAAGACAGTGTATCAAAGAACTCATATGAGCTCATCACAAAGTTTTTTTTTTCCGAGTGGTCTAATTTGTTCTTCAGATAAGTGTGGGAAGATCCAAGACTAAGTTAGTCGAGGAAGCTACATTCCCAGCGGTACTGCGCATCCTGAAAAGGTCATTTAATTATATCATTAATTCGACTATCTTTTGGTGGATTTACGAATCATTGTCTCAATAAGCTTCCGAGGCTAGGCAAATTTGTAGAATGTTAGTAGCCTTGCAATTACATTCGGTGATAAACGTTACTTAATGACTTTCAGATGATCTAGCCACAAAGAAATTGCCAAATACTATTAGTGGTTTTCTATTATAGAATCTTTTGATGTGTGGAAATCGTGAAGATTCGACTTATCACACCATTATCATTATTAGTTTTTCCCTTTCCTAATTTGTTATCATTGTTTGCCTAGCTTCTCTCTAGGATATATTTATTTAATGTCTTTTAACACTGTTGCAGATCCTGTCTAACCACGTAAATGAAGTCTGGTATGTCCAGTTCTCAAACAATGGAAGCTACCTGGCCTCATCATCAAGTGACAACACAGCCATCATTTGGAAGGTTTGTTCACGCTATCACACTTAAGATTACTGTGCAAGTCTGAGAAATCCAGGGCTTTACTCCTAAATTAATTTGGGTTGTTCCTGTAAATTGCTGAGTTGTGCTGTTGAAAAAATAAAGCTAAATCAAGGAGAGAGCGGTGAGCGGATACTTGTTAAGGATCATATCCCTGAAGCTTTGGAACTCCATAAGCTAGGAATTTGGTCGAATTAACCTATTTATGTTGTCTGAGTGAATACTTTCATAGTATAAGCCGGAGAAATTTGTTCTTTACTTTTTGCAGGATGAATTAGAAATGGAGGAATAGGGTTCTGTTGAATCGAACAAAATTAAACAGAAAAATTACTTATTCGGCTTTGCTTTCTTGATAAATGTTACCAAGAAAGTCATGTTTTAATTGCGGGTCCGTTATGCATTCTCAAAAGTTTGTATAAGAAACTTTTCTTTCTTTGGTCAACTGAATCTTTTATCAAGAAATTGTGTTGAGTGAATACTTTAGGTTGTTTGCTTGCCGGTAAGGTTCTTCGCTTTGCATCAAATTAAATCACATGCTCAATTTGTGCGCCCGCCATCAATTCCTTTGAGTTTCATTCTTGCGAACGTATTCCCCAGGTGGGATACTTAATGCGTTAGCTAAAACACTGCACGGGTCAATACGCCTAGCAGAAAATGATCTTGTCAACAATTTTGTTTCTTGGGAAAAAAGTAAGGAAGTAGTACGGTCATCAAAAAAAGAAGAAGTGAGGAAGTGGTTTCTAGGTTTATGCTTGGGCTGAAGAATTTTCTTGTAGGAGCTTTCTGTAAAGTGGGCCAGTTGTCTGAAGATGTGTTCCTAGAATGCTCCATCCCACATTTGCTACAATTCTTAAGCTAGTGATTAGACATGTTTAATAAAACATGAAACTTCATATATACTCTTGTTTGTAGTGATTAATACAAAGTATATAACAACAACAACATACCTAGTCTAGTCTCACAAGAGGGGTCTGGGAAGGTAGGATGTACACGGACCTTAGCCCTTCAGTGGGGTAGAGAGGTTGTTTTTGATATAAACCCTCGGCTCAAAAGAGAAATTTTCAAAGCAAGGATTGCTTCCGATAGATCCTTGGCTCAAAAGAGAAGTTTCCAAAAGCAAGGAAAATATGATAGCAAGATACAAAGCAAACAAAACCACATAAGAGAGTGTTATGAAGTGTAAAATAGAATGTAAGATTTAAATAGTTTTTAATATAATAGAAGCATAATTAAATAGTTCCCACAATAAGAAAAGTGCAGATCTTTATGAATCGACTAAAATGAAGAAAGTATTATATAAAATGAAATGGAGGGAGCATATTTTAGGTGCCAATCTTTTTGAATCGACCAAAAAGAAGAAAGTATCATTTAAAATGAAACGGAGGGAGCATATTTTGCTTTATTTTGAAACAAAGTGAAACATCCCAGTGCAAAAAGAATCATAGTTTCAGACCATATCAAACTAAATTTAAAGGCAACATGCCAAGAATTAGTCAACCCCAAAAGCCAAATATCTCAAATAAACCAAAAATATTATGAAAAGGACCGAAAAGCCCCTAAATTAAATGAATGCAAAATAAAAGCAGACTAGTCAAGTAAACCAGAAACAATCTAAAAGTCATTTATGTGCATAAGAACAAAAGCAAACAATCTATTCCGTAATCAAATTAACATGCATAAATAAGATAAAGAAGATGTTGAATTATTAACATCTTGTAAATATAGACAAGTCAACTAACAAATTTACCAAAAACTGATTTAATGGAAATATAGACAAAGTGAAAGAGAGAGAAGCTTACAAGGGTACTTTTGAGTCCAGGATATCCAGTTATGCTGACAAAAAATCTAGAAAAATACCCTAACAAGTACAATCCTAACCATGTCTACAAGCTACAAAACAGTTTCAGCCATAAATCACCTGATGTTAACTTGACTATTTCACTTGGTACATATTATCTCCTTCCAGCACAGGTACCGCCAGGTACTTTCCCACCAAGTTTTATGTTGGTGAGAAGAGATCACTTGGCATTTTTTTGCCTCTGCTAGGATTTGAACCTTGGTCTCTTATAGTTTTCATCCCACGTTGTAAATCGCTAGGCCACATCTTTGGGTGCACATAGGCTTATAACTAACTTGGAGATTTGTGGAGGGATGGGAAAGTTCGCCAACCATAGTTGGATGCTTCATATAGGATCATAGGTTCAGTATCATCCAAGACAAAGGCAGTCACCACAATTTAATTTCTTACCTAGCTAAATGTTTAAGTGTGATTTTTCAAATTACTATTCATACTCCATATGAACTATGTGAGAGAGCGTGCAAATGACGAAGCTCGACAATAATTTTAATTGTATGCCTCCTGAAGAACTTATTTCTTTTGATGAAAAATCATTTTGGATGGGGGTGGAGTGGGGGTGGGGTGGGGTGGGTGGAGGTGAGGGGAGTGAATAGTGAAGAAGTGAAAAAAATAAGAGGAGATACTCTTGATAGGATTAGAACTTGCATCTCGGTGGCGTATGTGGATTTGTGACAACTAAGCTGCAGAATTAGCATTTTATCTGCAATAAATTTCAACTACTCCAGCAACTTCACGAACTTTTGGAGGTGTTACAGCTAAGGTCCCACTGTATTCTAATTTTCAAGAAAAAAAATTACAGCAGTCATGCTTGGCCACTGGAAAGGCAAAGACAAGTTTTAGGATCAACTTTAGAGTGGTCAACCGTTACCAACTTTGATTTATAACTGCATGATTATATTCCTATTGTGCCATATAACCGTTCTATTTAGGCACTGAGGTTGGAATAGTGTTGAATGGTTACTCTCTCTCTCTCTGCTGTCTACCACAAATTGATGACAGGGTTAGTTTTTAATGGAGTTTATCAGGGACAAATTTTACAGCCAATACAAATGGGTCAATGAATGCTTACCGCCATGTTCTTCACAAGAGCTGGCCCCTAAAGACATCGGAAATACATCAATCTAGTCTTAGTTAAGACATCAATCTAGTCTTAGTTAAGACCGCACTTATGATTCCATGAAGACTTTCTTCATCGGGAAAAAAGAAGAATTCAAGTGGACTTCCTGACCTTTTCTTAGTGCATTCCTAGTTTAGGATGGTTTGTTATAGTGGTGACATTCATCCCAATAGGTTAGGTTTGGGAGACATTGACATTTGGTTTTGATATTTCTGACAGTTAGTAACTAAGCATTTGGTTAATAAATACCCTTGATGATTATGTACACATATTTTGGTCCAGATGTTGTCGTAAATTATGGATGATTTATTTAGATGCTGATATGCAGAATCTATAAACTTACAACTTACAAGCAACCACGTTTTTAGCAATATATTCAACCTGTTTGTTTTTTTCTCTCTTAATAAGTTCTCTATATTTCTACAGTTCGATATACAGGGCATCAACAAGTTTCGGGGAATGTGGGTTAATCAATCATGTACAACATAATTATTAGCTTTTATATTCAAGGCCAAAAGGATCTGATTGACCATTATTTTCTGAGTGAATTTGTTAATTACTTTCAGGTACTGGATGATGGGAAATTGACCCAGAGACATGAGCTGCGGAGCCATCAAAAGCCAGTTTCTTTTGTAGCTTGGAGCCCTGATGATACAATGTTGCTAACCTGTGGGAACGTAGAAGTGCTTAAGCTTTGGGACGTGGAAACAGGTACATGCAAGCACACATATGGCGATGCTGATTTCATTATCAGCTCATGTGCTTGGTTTCCTGATTCTAAGCGATTCGTCTGTGGCAGTTCGGAGCCTGAAAAAGGCATATACATGTGGGACTCTGAGGGTAATGAGATCAAGTCATGGAAAGGGACGCGGATGCCAAAGGTTCTAGATCTTGCTATTACACCTGATGGAGAAAAACTTATCAGTATATTCTCTGACAAAGATATCCGAATATTGAATGTGGGGACAGGTGGTGAACGTGTGATTTCAGAGGAGCATCCAATCACATCCCTTTCACTATCAGGGGATGGTAAATTCTTCATAGTAAACCTTAATAGTCAAGAGATTCATATGTGGGATATTGCAGGCGAGTGGCTTAGTCCCATGAAGTTTGAAGGTCACAAACAACATAAGTATGTGATACGCTCCTGTTTTGGAGGATTGGACAGCACTTTTATCGCCAGTGGTAGTGAAGATTCAAAGGTATGCTTGTTATTTAATGCCCTCCCCCAACTCCCCACCCTCCAAAAAAATAAAATAAAATCATAATAAGCATGAGATTCAAGAAGTGGTTGAGAACCCTGAGGTCTTAGGTTCAAAACTCTATGGAGACAAAGAAACACTAGGTGATTCTTCCCATCTGTCCTCCTAGCCTTGGGGGACAGAGTTACCCGGTACCTATTGCTGGTGGGAGGTGGCAGGTATCCCTTGATTAGGAGCTTTGTTCTCCTTTAAATGACTTTATAATATGGGGCCCTTTAAAAAAACGGTGCTTATGAGTTAGGACAGCTCCTGTTCTTTTTGGCACAATTTATCAGGGAAATTGGATCTTGTGGTGTCCCTATAAACGGTGCTTGAATTGACTCTATTAGTATCATAATTAGTTTTAATTTGCTAATTTTGAATACTAAGATCAATTAGGGTTCTTAGCGCTTTTCTAGAAATTTGGGGATTTTATTTTCGAATTCACACATCTTTCAATTTTTGTCTTTAATCTTAATAATTCGCTTCCACATTATTTTCTTGTTTATTCTGGTAACCCGATTCTTATCACCCTCCTTTTTGAAAAATCAACGAACATATTTATCTGCTCGAGCTCTTCCGTCGTTGTCTTGGTGGCATTCATGTCATCCGAGCCATAGAAGGATGTTGGTACTTAATGCCTGTCTTGATATGTCTCCTCCACTTCCGGTAATTCATCCCCCATGTCGGTTTGAAGGTCGACTCAGATTTCTATAATTGTTATTTGTCACCGCTTTTGCCTCCACCGATTGCTCTTTGGTCAATGACACTGCGAACATCTTGCTTGCTGCTAACAGATCTTCTTTGTTTCTGAATTTGGGATCTCCTGATGTCTCTTCTCGAAGCTAAACGATAGCTTAGCCTTCGAGATTGTTACTCTGCTAACCTCTTCCCCCCGATTATCATGTTTATCATATGTCAAGGTGGGTCAAGCTTGGTTGTGTGTTTCCTTCTTTCTCCTTCCTGTAGTTGACATTTCGTAGCACCGGGCGTGACTGAACCATCTACGATGGGGGGAGCTAATGCACAGGGAAGGACTTAGACACGGCCCGGACTCCCACGGGGGGCAGCAGTGGGGAATCCTGGACAATGGGTGAAAGCCCGATCCAGCAACCTTGGCTCGATTGCTCAAAAATTCCCTTAGATAGTCGTTCCTGAGTATGGCCATCTCCAAGGGACACCTCCTCTTGGAGATGCCTATGATCCCCCGTTTTATGTCTGTGTGTTCCATGGAATTCGCATCCCAGGTTTGGGTCCCTAGATCCTTAGTCATAGGTTCTGAAAAACGAGCCTCTTTGATGTTTCTCATGGACGCAACCAACTGAATTGGACTGATATTGAAACCATACTCCGAGAGCCTCAGGACATATTCAACTGCATGGATCGAGCTTGAGGCTCCAACCACCTCTTTGTTTTGCAGTCTCGTATGGCCTTGATCCCTCCCATTCTGCTTGTCTAACCAAGGTCTATCCACAGGCTGAAAGTTACGACACGAACTTGGCCTCATTTCAAATGGGTATGGAGAGAATCAACTCTTTGCTGGTTTTGAATCCAATTTCTGTACCTTAAGCATTTTGTCGTGAGATCGAAAAAAATTGTCTTCAACTCGGATCTTCGACTCCTACCGAATATTAACAACAACTCAATTCATAGGCTCGAACTCTGTCAGATTTTCTTTTACCTTCAGTGCGGTGATCGAGCTCTCAAGGTTCAAACCCTTTGTAAAAGCCTCTGCATCCCAATCATCTTGAACCATCGGCAGCAAGATCCTTTCTCTCTAGAAGCTTGCAATGAAGACCCTGAGTAGCTTGGAGTCAACATACTTGATTTTGAAGATGTCTACTCTTCTGGGCTGCACCTTCCTAGCTCCAGCATATACTTTGATAAAATAATCTGCAAGCATATTAAAAAAGCCAATAGAATCTTCAGCTAATGAAGAGTACCACACAAGCGTTCCTCCGGATAGAGTTTTCTCCAAACTAATTGACCAAAACTGATTCAACCTCGGCTTTAGAAAAGTTGTTCCCCTTAACGACTGTAATGAAAGACAGAATGTGCTCTTGCGGGTCTGTAGTTCCATCATTTTGGGATATCCGACAACCTGAACCTATTCGAAATAAGTTCCGATGCTGAGCTGGGCTTATAAGGCAATTGAGTGTAACTCTGAGAGCCTGGCCCCCTTCAAGATCGGAGGTGCTCTTGGAATTTGGTTCATTCGGTTGTGCAGCTCCTTTAGGCCCGGCCTGAGTTCCTGCCTGATTAACTCCACCATCGACATTCCAATGTCAGACCCAACCCACGATCTGTCAGCCCTGCATTCTTCCAAATGGGCCCCAGTTGTGAGACCGATTCCTGAATGTCCTTGTGATGTTGGTGTTTCTGGTGGCGTTTGACCACTTCTTCAGGTGTTGTGAGAAGTCATTGTGGTCAAAATCTTATGTAGCTCCATTACCCTTTTGTCCTGTGCGGTCATGTGGTCCATTATGGACCTGTGTTGAGCAATCAGAATCTGTAGTCTCCTTGAGGTCGTCCATGTCAGTCCTACCCTCGTCCCTTTGATGATTCACTTCTTTGGGGTTCTTTCTCCCACGCCTCTTCGCTTATTCATGTTTATCAGATTAATATCTTCTAGATCAACCTCTACTGCATCAGAAGCTGTGAACGCTATTCTTAAAGACCTGTCCAGTCTTGGGCAGCGTTAGGAAGTTGAACTTCAGCCACATTACCATCGTTTTGGTTCACAATTGCTATAAGTTATATCTAGAACACGAACATATTTAAGCTAGTAAGTAGAGTAGTGGGTTCAACCAACACCACAACTGTCCTGGCCCCACGGTGGATGCCAAACTGTTTATCAGGAGAACGGTACAATTGAATTTGTTATGAGGTCAAGGACACACGAATTGATTCAACTCATTAATTAGTTTTTTGGCAGATAGGCATGTTAATAAACAAGCTTAATAAGAAGAATAATTTAGTAAAATAAGCAAAGGAAACAATACAGCACAGATGCGTGATGTTTCAGTCTTGTTCTGGAGACAACATAGTGTGACCAATTCCAGATTCAGAGGCATTTAAGCTTATGTTTCTTGAGAACTAAGACTTAGCAAAGAATGTAGAATAATAGAAAGGTTGGAGCACAAGAATATCAGTGGATTGCTTCGTATTGTCAAAAATCCAACCCTTTGCAGGTAAGTGAAAACTACTATTTATAGCAGCAAAGGTAATACATCAGCCAATAGGAAAGCTCCACTAGAGCCATAAAACTATGTCTAATGGAAATTGGAAATACTCCACCTGAAAATACTGTTACGCATTCCAGCTAATATTCCCCTGTAATTTGCATGGTCTCGTACGGATATATCAGACGTATCTGTCCTTTTGTCCTTTCATTCTGTCTTCGGGCCACAAATCCCTTTATTCCTCCTTGACTTCGGGCCACGAATTCTCGCCTTTTTCCCGATAATGACCATCTGGTTGACCTGACGATGAAATGAGATCAAGCTAGCCGGACAGTGACTGATCGGGTACTCAAGTGATGAATGGTGTGTTCTTCTCGATCCTCTATGCCAGATCATCTTCCGGCTTCATCCTGCTGTCAGGTGTCTTCTTTGTAAGCCGCCACATGTACAAGGTAGTTTTCCCCAATACAAATAGTGGGATTGGGATATGGTGGATAATAATCAATTAATCATTGGATTATTTGTGATAACATTGATTATTTGGTTAATCTAAATTTTGATGTAAAGTGAATCTAAAACATTGCTTTATTCTAGATGAAAATTTGGTGTCAAGTGATTTGCTTAGCTTATTAGATCACTTGACATACTATTGGTTTATTATCATATGTGATTAAATATAATGAACATAACATAATTGAGCATTATCAATTTTATCCGCCTTCAAATAGTGTAACGAATATAGTAAACACAATTTTAGATTCCTCTTCTAACTTATCATTTCAAAATTCATACTACAAAGTACAAATATTATTAAAAGAAACTGTAAGATGACACACAAGAGATGGTTAACTAAACAAGTAGTAATAGTTTAAAGAAATTGCCATTTAGGTGATCTAAAACATTTATTTCTTATTTTGAAGAATGAGTGATGTAATAAATGTATTGCTGATATGTGGATCCTCATTTGTTTTGTCACTTTGGTACAAAATAATAGCATAAGCCATCCCTTTTCACTTTCCTCTCTGCTCTTACAACCCCTCTTTGCTTGAACCAAAAATAGCGGTAATCTAGGTGCACTCAATTGTGATTACACCGTGGCCCTAGATTAAGAGATACAGCTGATATATATTATTATGTTGGATTAGTTTCATTTGTCCCATGTTTGCACAAATAGTGGGCATCTGCTTCTTTTTTTTTTTTGTTTGTTAAACATGGAGTTGCTATTATTGCTGATATATGTGATTCCATCCAATTGCTAGTCGCAATGTCAATTCCTCATATATATTGATCCAAGGAAATCATGTGAGATCTTTTGCATTGTTCCAGGTGTACATATGGAATCGCCGAGGTTCAAAGCCTATTAAGATCCTGTGTGGCCATTCAATGACTGTGAACTGTGTGAGCTGGAATCCTAAAAGGCCTCAAATGCTAGCTTCAGCAAGTGATGATCAAACTATCCGCATATGGGGGCCTGATGTTCGAAGTAAATAGTAACGACTAAGCTGGTGTATGCAAATGGATTTTTCTCAATTGCGAGTTCCATTTGCCATGTAAATCTGTTTCTTTCTTCAAATTTTGGCATGTCTATTCCCCCTGTAAATTGGCATTGCTTCCTTCAATAGGGTAGCTAGAAAATAATTTTGGCTCCTCATGTTTGAACTGAGTGGAGTGTAAGTAAAACTTTTTTCCTAAAGTTTGATTGAAAGTAGTAAAAGAAAGCAAAACTTTCTTATATCAAAGGTAATGTCATTTTAGGTCACAATGATAATGTAAGTAGAATGAAAGGTCTATTGCTGGTCCTTTTCTTTTCCTTTTAAAGTTGAACAAAAGTATTGGATTGCTTTGGACGGGTTGAGTTATGACCCATTTTTGCAAACATAAAACATATTGCAACAGTTATATCTACCATAAGTTGTTAGTTTACAAAGCTATTTTAGATATCTTGAATAAGGAGACGAGATGCTTTTTAGGGAGAAGAATCTCTTTATTTACGAACACATGAATCTTTTATCCATTTATTTATTGAAAAGGAAAAAAGGGTAAAAATTATATATATCCAATAAAATTATTTCTTTTTTAGTCGGTTCGAGATATAACAGACAAACACGAAACGTTGAGATTAGGTAAGAGTTTTGTTTCTGCAGCAATTTAAAACAACAAAAATTCTGTATCATATAATTTAATTCAAGCAAAAAATCATCATTGCTGACAAAAGGTAATGTGCCATACGTGATATATATAAAAAATGAAGGAGTTGACCAGTCAAATAAACGTTTTATTTTTATTTTTTATATAGAATAGAAAAAGGGAATACTATCATATATATTAGTCTTAATAATTACCTATGGGATTGCTAAGACAGATGGGGGTTGAGTTTGAAAGGAATATTATGAATTGACTAATGGCTAAAAATTAACAAATAAAAAAATGAACTAAGATGGTGTCAGAAGGTAATTAAATTATGGAATTTTCTCTTGATCCGCGGAATTAACGAGTCAATTTACAAGTGGATGAGATTGGTTGAGTGGTCTCATTTGGAGATAAAATTATACATATTTATGAATTGAACTAGATTTAATCTAGGGAAATAGTTGAATTTGTCAACAATATAAAAAAAGAATAGTTTTGAATGTTGAAAATGAAAATGTACAGATCAATATAGTAATACAAAATATTATAAAAAAAAGATCTTGTTAAGCGCAACAAATATCTCTTATAGTTTTGAATGTTGAAAATGAAAATGTATAGATCAATATAGTAATACAAAATATTATAAAAAAAAAGATCTTGTTAAGCGCAACAAATATCTCTTAAGAGATTACAATTATAAGTTAAATTATCTAGATCAAATAGAGTTTAACATCATGTATACATTAATAGTGTACAAAAATGTTTATCACTATCAGATTACTTAAAAAATAAGACAGACAACTTGTTATAACATGATAAAACAATAGTATCTTAACATTTACTTATGAGTTTATAATAATAGTAAAGGTAATTTTAGGAAGAATGAAACTTGTAGTGTTTATCAACAGCAAGGGTTACATCCCAAGTGCAACAAAGTCCTTTGGGAATAATGACAAGATCCCCTGCTCCAAACTCCACTGGTGACATCTCTGTTGTATTCTTTGGATACACTTTCACTTTTCCTCTTAGCAAATAACATGTTTCTTCTGCATCAAATTTTAATTGGTATTTCCCTGGTGAACAAGCCCATCTGTTTAAACAAAAAAAAAAAAAACTCATGATTGATCATCCTTTTGTTTAATCAAACATATACAACAATAACATACCAGTGTAATTCCACATATGAAGTCTGAGAAGGTTAGAGTTTCAAAGAAGGAAATATATACATAAATGAAAGTAGTAACAATAATGATATAATGTGAAATGGAAAATAGTAGACAACATACAGAAGAAAGTATAGTAACAACAATAAAATAAATAATGCTATAATCGAAGCAGAAACAAACACAAGTGATAATGGAATTGTACTCACTTTGGCCAAGATTTTATGCCCAATTCAGAGAGTTGGGATTCTGAAGGGTTGTTCTGGACAATGATTCTTAGATTTGAAGATGAACAAGAATCTGAGTTGGATTGAGCATCCATGAAGAAGAAGAAAAAAAAAAAGATATATAGAAGAAAAGAAAATTTTATGAAGAGTAGTTATATATATATAGTGACCCTTTAGAACACTAAAGGAAGAATCTTTTACTAGGAAGCTATTGGGTTTGTTCTGTGTGAGACTATTGAACTTATATATATATATATATATAAATAAATGTTGGATTTTAAAATGTGTGAATGGAAAATAAAAAAATGTGACTTTTCTGAAGAGTTGTGATTTTTATGAAAAGTTGTGACTTTTATGTAAGGTTGTGACTTTTTTAAACAATTGTGATTTTTATAAAAAGTTGCGACTTTTCTGTAAGGTTGTGACTTTTACGAAGGATTATGCCTTTTGACTTTTCCAAAGGATTGTGACCATTCCGATAAGGCACAATAAGCACCAGTTCGCACTACTATGTGTTGTCTATACATAGAGAGGTTTACTCTTAATTTTAAATAACAAATAACAAATTTTCTGAATTTCACAACTTCGAAACTTTTTTTTCTTCTCCACAAACAAATTCTAGTGTACAAACTGACGTTGAATAGTTCACTGACACCGTGGTTTTAGATACCGATACATCGGTGATTAAGATAGTTTTATTCTGAAAATTATGGTGAAGGAAATTAAATTATGGAACTAGAAAATCAAATTAGCAATTCACAAATGAACGTCGAGATTAGTCGAGTGGTCTAATGAAATTATACGTATTTATGAATTGAACGAGATTCAATTTAGGGAAATAATTGAATTTATCAATAGTGTAAAAAAAAGGGGAATAGTTTTGAATGTTGAAAATGAAAATATAAGGATCAATATAGTAATACAAGATATTATAAAAAGGAGATCTTGTTAAGTGCAATGAATATCTAGTAAGAGATTATTAGAGTCTAACATCATGTATGCATTGATAGTGTACAAAAATGTTTATCACAACCAGATCATTTGAAAAATAAGACAAATAGCTTGTTATAACACGATAAAATTATAGTACCTTAGGATTTACTTATATGAGTTTATAATACTAATAATAGCAAAGGTGATTTTAGGAAGGCTGAAATTTGTAGTATTTATCAACCGCAAGGGTTACATCCCAAGTGCAACAAAGTCCTTTGGGAATAATGACAAGGTCCCCTGCTCCAAACTCCACTGGTGCCATCTCTTTTGTGTTTTTTGGATACACTTTCACTTTTCCTCTTAGCAAATAACATGTTTCTTCTGCATCAAATTTTAATTGGTATATTCCTGGTGAACAAGCCCATCTGTTTTTTTTTTAAAAAAACATATGATGAAGTCTGAGAAGGTTAGAGTGTACGCAGAGTTAAAAAATATTTCAAAGCAGTTTGAAAAAGAAAATAGTAACAACAATGAAATAATGCAAAATGAAGATATAGAAGAAAGTATAGTAACAACAACACTAATAATGCGATAATTGAAGCAGAAACAAAAACAAAAACAAGTGATAACTAATTTGTACTCACTTTGGCCATGATTTGATGCCCAATCCAGAGAGTTGGGCTTCTGAAGGGTTGTTCTGGACAATGATTCTTAGATTTGATGATGAACAAGAGTTTGAGTTGGATTGAGCATCCATGAAGAAGGAAGAAGGAAAAAAAAAATAATTAAAAAATATATATATATAGAAGAAAAGAAAGGAAGAATCTTTTACTAGGAAGCTATTGGGTTTGTACTGTCTGAGACTATCAGGCATATATATACATTTAGTTTGGATTTACGAGGTGTGAATGAAAAATAAAATATATTTTCAAAAAGACACTAAGAGAAAGGATGAGATTTGAATAACATCTTTTCACATCTAAATTATGTATTATATTTATTGAATTTATAAAAAAAAAATAGTTCATTATATATAAAGTACAATGTATATGTATGATTCATTGTAATATTTCTTTTTTGTTAAATAATTCATTGTAAAATAAATTCAAAATTTTAATGATTTATTGTAAAAATGAATTCATTATACATAATGTTCATTGTTTCTTAATAAGCAAATATTATTCATTGCATCTTTACTAAAAAAACATTCAATGTATGTTGTGAGAGAATAAACTATATAAGCAACATAGGAAATTTCTTGAAATCATATCCTAAAATGACTTCTCATTTAAAAGGTTTTACAAAATCAACAATGACAAATTAAATACGTAAAACATTGTGTGAGTACAAAAGATCATTCCACATGCACTAAAAAAGATTTGCAGTCGTGGCAACACCGGAACTTTTGGATGCACTAAGAATCTTAGTTAGAGATGAGCTTCAACTAGATTTAAATTGTAACCAAAAGCAAAATACAATAAAATCATATTTCACCATATTGTCTTAGATATATTTGTACTTTTAAAGAATTATTAATTTATAATATTAATGAGACCATATATTTAATTATATAGGGATCTTTTATGAAAATATATTATCTTATTATCTTATCGAAGTGAGTGTTTTTTTTCATTAGCTCAAGTCGGGATCGGAGAAAACTATTTGTATTCACTTCACTGAGTAATTCATTCATTTTTATTTAGTTTGAAAAATATAAAAACTTCACAATGTAAGTCCAGTCGTTTTTATTCGATCTGAAGAATATAAAAATTTCACCGATTTGCTAAATTTTGTTTCTGTCAATTTGTAAAAAAAATAAAAATACAATCAACGCATGGAAATATTCAGATTTCCTTTGCAAGAACTATAATCTCAACGACTTGGAAGATGACTAGTATAACATCTTCCGTGTTTTACGTTCTTGGAGAAGAAATACAAAATTGAATGTTGGAGCATAAATATACAAGAAAAAGAGTATATTGAAAATAACAAAAAGATGGTGGATTATATTGTGGCTGCAAAATTTCTGGAAATTAAAATGGTCGATGGAAAAATTGTTAGGTCTCAAGTCTAAGAACTACAAGTGATTGTTCATGATCTTCTTGCAGAAACTATGAATATAAATGAAAAGTTTCAACTAGTATCAATTATTGAGAAGTTGCCTCCTTTATGGAAAGACTTTGAAAATTACTTGAAGCACAAACTCAAAGGAAATAACTCTCGAAGATCTGATTGTTTGTCTAAATTATTGGGTGTGTGAGTAATAATACACCTAAACTATCATTTATTAGTTCGAAAACACACCTTAATAATAACTGAACCAAATGTATGTATATGCACACTGGGGATTGTCTGGCCCAAATTTTTCATCCACATAGTTTCTTTTTGCTCATACTTTTTTTTTTCCACGTGTCAATCGTAGTGATAATATTTATTTTAAAAAGAGAGAATGTAATACACACACAATCATATATTATTTGAAGTATGATTTTTCAAACTTATGAGTAATAGTTTAGTAATAATTTTTTTTAATGAAAGGTTAATTGGTAATTTTAACCTTTAATAAGAGAAAATACTCAAATGCCCCCTTAATCTATTACCAGATTTTCAACTACTCACTTATACTTCACGGGGGTCCTATCACCCCCTATACATTTTAAAAATGGAATATATAGCCCCCTAAAAGGTCACACCCAAATTTGTGTTAGAAAGTGAATGCACTCGTTTGCCACGTCATATATATATATATATATATATATATTATTTTTTTAATAAAAAAATATTATCTCTTTCTTTAGTCTATTTTCCTTTTATATTTTTTTTCTTCTTTTCTTTTCTTTTTCTTTTTGCTTGACATTTGTTTGATGAAACCCTTTCTTCCATTAAAGAGAAAATTTCAAGTTTTATTTATGATAGTTTTAAGCTTACAGTAATGAAATGAGCAGTAATAAAATTTCAAGTTTTATTATTGAAAGGTAAAGTTATAAATCTTTGATAATCTTTCATTTTTTGCCATTGATTAATCTTTTTTCCATCATTTTCATCTTCCTTGCGAACATCAAAAGTTTATCAATCGATCAAACTCACTTCTTCCTTCCTACCATTAATGTTATCAAGTCTTAAACCTTTGATATATAAAAAAAAAACTCAAGTTTTGGAGGAGTTGACGATATGCTTCATGTTTTCATCATCGATGACCGCAACAACAATTTTGAAAGGTAAAATCTGGCGAGAATTTTATTCCTAACCGTTTCATCCACTATTTGATTGATACTCAAGTTATTTTCATGGATGAATTTGTCGAATTTTTCAAATTGAGGTAATGGATACATAACAATGGATCTTTTCATTTCTATTTTCAAAATTGCATACGGATTTCGTTGACAACCCAAAATTCTTTCTGAACTTGAATTTAAATTATTAAACTAGGGCACTAAAAATAAAGATAAGAATTTTCTAACCCATTTGGCCATGTGGTTAGGCATGGTGATTAACAATTTTAATAATATTAATAAAGAGTTGGTTTTCAAAATTTCCTAGTTTCATGCACAAATTGAATAATCAAAATTCTAGAATCAAGAGGAATAATGAAATTCCATGGTGAATCCAAGCTTAGAGAAGGTAAGTGGTGGAGAGATTTGGTTTATGTTGTTGTGAAGAAGAAAGGAAATAAATAAGAAAAAAGAATAATTAAAAATACACATATTTATGAAATAAAATTTAAAAATAAAGTTTTATTATTTATTTTGGTCCTCACTCTCTTTGAGAGTGTGAGATACACTCACTATGCCACATAATCGTTTAGGGAGTAGATTATATCAGTTTTATACAGTTCAGAGGGTAATAGAACACCCATGAAGTTGGAGTGTGTAATTGGAATTTTAGGTATAGTTTAGGGAGGCTTTAGACCATTTTTCCTTTAATAATAATAATGAAGAGGACTAAAAGGTGTGGACCAAGCCTATTCTCTTATTCTTGTTACTGAGCACGTTCTGCCTGAGGAGTAGAGAGTAGGGTTATTATTTGGGAATAGATCACTTATACCCCAAAAAAGTGAAATATTAACCCTTAAATGCTCAATTACTATCATACTTTTTTATTTTAAAATGACATATATATATATATTTTATTTTTTTTTATTTTTTTTTATTTTTTTTTATTTTTTTTATTCACGCCCTGACCAGTGGCGGAGGCAGCATGTCATGAGGGGGGTCATCCGACCCCCCTCGGCGAAAAATATTACTATTTATACATGGTTAAAATTATTTTTTAGATATGTATAATAGATGTCGAACCCCCTTCCACTAGTTCGTGTGTTTACTTTTCAGATTTTGAACCCCCTTGTTAAATTTTCTGGCTCCGCCACTGGCCCTGACATCATGCTGATGTCAACGCCCACCCTCTTTTCCTCTATGATACCATCATAGTATATTACAATACATAGATATACTCTAATGGTATCAAAGAGAGTAATTGAGTAGTGTCTTCATTGAATGGTTGTTTCTTCCTCTTTGATACCATCAAAGTATAATATACTCTGGTGATATCAATGAGTAACTAAACAATGTTTTCATTGAGGTTTGCTTCAGTCCTTCAATAAGATTACTCAAACATCCATGATATCATTACGATATCTCTACATATTGTCGTGGTATCATTGAGGTATGTTTCAATTCATCAATATTTTAATTTAAAAATAGTTTAAAGAGAATCATCATTTAGATACAATTTGCAAAACGAGAAAAAAATATAAAATATATTTTCTACTAATTTAGAGTTTTATAAATAAGATTGTGACTTTAATAGTTTTCTCTTAATTATTTCTTCCTATATGATACCGATAGGGTATCAATATACCGACAAAGTATCACAAATGATTAAACTCAATTCTATATGATACATATATGGTATCAATATACTGTCGGAGTATCACAGAAGATTAATTCATAGTAGTGATGTTGATGTCATGTTGACATCATACGCGAAATAAGAAAAGAGAAAAATAAATAATTTGGGCAATAAATCCATTTATGATAAATAGTTTGGATTGGATCTAATTTAGATAAATAGTTCACGATTGACTCCATTTTTATGTAGTTTTGGGGGAGTTCACGAGTCACGACTTAGAAGCAATTCCAAGCTTTCAATTGTTGCCACTTTTAACTAGAAAGAAGAGAAGACAACCATTATGATTAAGTAATGATATTAAGAAAAAAAAATGATTAAGTAATGATGGGATAATGAATAGAGAAATATATGGCTATGGTAATGATCCTAAGTGCAGAAATCTAACCAGTGGTTTTATTAATTAATACTACTAGAAACGAATTTTGGACAATATTTGAAGACTTTATTCTGGCAATTTATTCTTTACTGAAGATATACAGTGATGCTGGGATATTTTTTTTTACATATTTTATTTTATCTTTAATTTTTAGTTTAAGATGTCACATATAAAGTTTTAGTTTTAAACTTGAAGGTTATGGATATAGAGACTTGATCCGACTAGCATAATTGATATCATTAATCAATATTTTTGTATAGATCAATGCCATTGATGATTGAAGGTTGTTTGGTGTTGTACGCGTGCAAGGTTGTGTGATTTGTCATTAGCAAGGTAAGTGAGATTTTAAACTTTACTGTTTGCTTTCCAAACCTGCTTTGAAAATATGTTTTATCTTTCTGGTCCATGTGTTGGGACAAGCATGTGTTTGGCAGAATCAATGGTCTTTGATTAATTTTGTGAAGAATACTGAATATTCTTTTGTAAGTTTTATGTGGTGTAATGTAGGATATCCTTCTTCATTATCGTGATATAATTACTAGGGACATACATAGTTGCCTTAATATGTTAGGGGAATACCTATGTTGTCGTAATATGTTAGGGGTCTTGTACATGCTGCCGTAGTATACTTTGTGACATTATATATCCTGAGTGGACTTGTCGGGGTACTAGAACGATCTCCTTCACTGTCGTTTATGACAAGCTTTGAGTGTGGATTGAGTTTGAGACATTTAGTGTAGTTTTTGAATATTTGTTTGAACTTATTGATCATTATATTATGAAATATATTCTTGTGCTTATCATTATGTGTTTGTTGTGTAGACATTTTTTTCTAACACTTGTTCTAGGGGCGGTATTAAAGTAGTGGACCAAGGATCTTAGTGAATGAGTTATATTTATATATAACTCACTCCTTAAATGCATATTTATTCCGATATTGTTATAGAGGGTGAGACTATTAGCTGANATTTTGATTTCATACTAATTTTGTATTAAAATCAAACTTAAAATACAAATGTCAAATACATACACAGATCCAACTACTTTCATAAAAAAAAAAACAATAGTTGAAACTTAAACAATACCTAGCAATTTTTTGATTTTCACTGATAATCTTGAACTTTAAAAGAAATCGATGGAATTCAAATTGAAATATCAATCGATTAATTCAACAGTTTCTTAGCCAAATAAAACTGACGCAAATCAACGAAAACTCCACTTCAATTTCAATGGAGTTATTCGAAAATGGATATTGAAATTTCTTAGAAGAATGGTGAAAGGACGTTTGAATGAAGAAGAGAGAGATGACAGGACTCTAATAGTAATTAATTAGAGATTTAAGCATGTTTACCTTTTTTGAAATATCTTCTCCCATTATTTTCTCCATTATGTTGTTAAAGATTTGTATTCTTTCAAATTAAATAAATACAAAAGTCATCCTTATAACAAATCAAATTATTGACATTTTAAATAAATATTGAAAGTGTTGACAAGGGGTCCTATTAGATGCTAAAATATTGTTGTTTTGAAAATTTTCCCTAAATAATTTGGGTACGTATATTAATAATTGATTCGTCCGACAGGCCGGGCGGGCTTCAGTGTGAATCCCGCTAAAGCCAACCAATGCTTTAGATTGATTTGGTTTTTCTTCTTATAGACCTTAGATTGAGAAGTGTGTTAATACTAATTTCTATTGCAAAACTCATGCAACAACATATTGGGAGCTTAAAATCACAAACCTGAATCTATTTTTCCTAACAATGTAGACATTTAGAAACAAGACTTGTATAGACGTTTGTGATTTCCAGATTCAATGTAATTTGCAATGTTATTTTGTTGTTGGTAAATTATAGTTAATGGTCAAAAACACACGTACCTAAATGGGGTTTGTTTGATGGAAATAGGGCTCGATTGGCACAGTCCATAGGCGGCTGGTCAGCACAGTATCCTCATGCTATTCGAGCTAACCCGAGTGGATGGTGCTGTGTGGTTCGTATGTACAACTGGATGCTAGAAGAACACCCTATTGAGCACATGAATGCTATTGTTAGTGTTGGTTGATCAACAACTTTATAGCTGATGATTTCAGGAGTATAGTACTAAGTTTCAAACATATGTACTATGTTCTTGAAATTGATATTATCATAGAGTGATCAAAAGTGAAGTTCAATTTGGCTTTGTTTCTAGTACATGAATTCATCTCAATATTCAGTTTACACCATTAAATTTCTGAATATATCTTAAATCTTCTCAGCAATCTAATAAAGTAAATTGGAAGTCTGTTTAAAACAGATAATCACTCTTTGGAGCCATGTTGATGAGAATTTGAACCTGCATTCTGATGCAGTAATCACTGAACACTTCATCCATACAAATCTTGATTGGGGTTAAGACTTTGTTATAGATTTGATTCAGACTCATTAAGAAGTTTTTTTTTTTTTCAAAAAACAAATGGACTTAATGGGCTGAATCTAAATTACTAAGATTACCTAAAAAACAAACACTCTTAATGGACTGAATCTGAATGGTTAAGATTCAGACCTCCGTTGAGTGCAAACAAATGAGGTCAAGTTAGTTAGATGGGTGGGTCATGAATTATAATTACGTGCTGAGTCATTTTTAAGAAAAAGTGGGTAATTTTACCTAATTTGGGGTTTTTCATTCAAGGAGGGGTATGGGTTGTAAGTTTGTAGGCGGTGGGGTTATAAATGACCAAATATTATGAATAAACAAAAGTTAAAGCATAATTTTGACTTTTTTCCCTATTTTTTAAAAAATATTTAGTGAACAAATAAAAATAGATTAAAAAATAAGACAAATCACCTTGTTCAAGAATCGCAAAAGTCCCCACTATCTTTATTGAGAATAAGAGTGTTCAAAACCAAATCGTAACTAATAAGCCAATCATAAAATTGACTTATTGGCTTATTGGTATTGAGTTGTTGAATAAACGATTGGTGAACAAATTAGAATTTTATAATTAAAGGCTTATTGATATGGGATTATGGGGGGAGGACTATTCAATTTCCTTATCAGATAAACGGTAATACGTTAAAAGTTACCACACTTACACTTTTATCTTAGGTACATTAGGTCATTTTGAAATGAGGTCGTTTTTTTTTTAAATAATTGAAAGGAGGTCATCTTAGGTATGTATTAGCCTCATTTAAATTATGTTTCTTAAGTAAAAAAAAATGACCTCAATTCATAAAAAAAATAGAGGTTAACTGATATACCGCTTATAACCATCCGATAATTTATAATTCGTTATCGAACCAATCAATATCTTATTAATTGATTAGCATATTAGCAAATTTTATAACTAATATTTGATAGATCAAATCGTTAAGCGAGATTATTCACCTGATCCACCACCAACAAGTAGCCCTAATTGAGAATGAGGTTAATATTAAATATTAACACAAAGGTACAACACGAATTAAATACCATAAGACCAAAAACGGATAAGGAGAGAGTAGAGACCAATTGATTTTTCTATTAAGAATTTGGGTTGTTAAAACTATTTTATATTTCATTTTAATAAGGGAGTAACTAATAAAAAAGAGGGATATTGTGGTTTACTTTACTATTGTCAAATAAAAAATTGGAGACACGATCTAAAAATGAGTTGTCAGATACATTTTTTTTAATTTGTTGAGGTTAGTGGTGAGATCATAGAACTATTGAACACCTAAAATATTATGTGGATAATGGATTTGTTGGATTGTTATGTGAGGCACATGAATCCTTTGGAATAAATAAATACAAACTTTTATAAATTGATTATTTGAAGAATGTTTATTAATTAATTATAATTTCTTAATAATTTATATTTATTTCTAGTGAGAATGTGTATTTTATAATTTGGACTTTTAAAGTAGAAATTGTGTTTGATCAAACTTTTTATAAAGAATATTTGATATTTGAATGTTTTTTTTAAAAATATGGTGTAAATCCTTAATTTCTAAAGCAAAATTACTCAACTCAACTAATTACCTAAAACATATAGTTAATATGTTTTATAAAGTAATATTTCAAGAGAATCGCATAATGTCATAGATTAGATCACATATATGAACTATAACATATTATTAACAAAAAAAAGCGCTCTATTTGAAATTTTTCAAGTTAAAGTTGTGTTTGGCTATAATTTTTACAAATAGTATTTGGTTGTTTGGAATGTATTTTACCTAACAAACATGAAATACGGTTTAAACATGAAACATAATTGAAATGAGGTCATTTTTTTAAAAATAAAAAAGGAGGGATAAAATTCAAAAATGAAAAAGCTGAAAATAAGATTTTGAGGGTAGTATAAAGTTTCTATGAGTTAATCATCATAAAAAATGGAGAATTTGTTGAGACACCTTGATGTATGAATCAACATTCAAGATCATATGGTATTTTGATGATTAACAAATATTATACAAGTGACAATCTATATATACAAAGAAAATGAACAAAGAAGTGCAAAAATCAAATTCTTAACAAATCTCCAAAAGAAACTGAAAAACTAACAACATTGAAAAAAAACTTTTGAGTAAACATGTTCCTTCAGACATATCAAAACATTTAATTTTTTTATACTAATAATATTATCAATAATAAGGTATAACAAGACATTTCAAAAATATGAGCTCTAAAATAAAACAAATATATATACCATGAAGCTTAATGGTGGGTTTAGAAAATTAAAAGTAATAAAAGGAAGAAAAAAGAGATGTATGAATTTTAATGGAGTAGTAAAATATCATTACTCAAAAGTTTTATTAAGGGTCTGTTTGGAAAGTCACCTGGTAATTGGAATTAGTGTAATTACTAGGGTAGTAATTACCAGCCTAGTAATTACACAGTCTAGTAAATACATTGACCTGTTTGGTTGTCACAGTGTAATTACAGCGTAATTTTCTTTGTCCTGTTTTGTTGGACGAATGTAATTACACAGTTAAATTTTAAAATAGATCAGATTTTGAATAAATAATATTACTATGTATAACTGATTGTTATAATCGATTTTCTAATTTATTATTATTATTATTATCAGAAATTAAAGAAAAAAAATTAATTCTCATGTTTATTTTAATCTCAAAAATTAACAGGAGAAAATACAAAGATAAAATTCATACATAATCTACCTAGACATCAAAATATGAAAAGTAAAATGAAACAAGAAATAAATCTTACTTGAAAGAAGAAGTACAGGGTTTGTTGTTGTGCCGTTCTTAGAAATGAAAATGTCTAGACAAAAGAGGAAGAAGTGTCTCGGTATTTCAAACAAAAATATATTAAAAAGATATAATATTAAAAAATTCATGTAATTACATGGTGTAATTACACTCAATTCCCTACCCTCCCTTGGGAATTGAGGAGTGTAATTACTCCCATTCAATTACACTCAATTCCCCTCTTACCAAGTAATTATTTGATCTACCAAACAGGACAAAGAGAGTAATTATACCAATTACACCAATTCCCAATTCCATTGTGGCATTCACCCTAAAAGTGTGTCATTTAGAGAGTCATTTTTGACATTTTAAAAACATATGCATTAATCCAGCTCATTGCTTCCCAAACTCAAAATGTCAAAAACAAAAAGGTTAAGTGGGTTTTACTGAAATTATAACAACTCAATTTGGTACTAAGGAATATCATATCAAATCAACATTAATCATATAAAAATGTGTATTTTATTCTTTCATGATTATTTACGGAAAATTTTATTTTAATAATATTGATATTAACAAAATTTTACATAACATAATAAAAAATACATGTGCAATACACATGCCAAGAAGTCAATTTAATTAAATAAACAAACAAATAATAAAAAAGATAAACCAAAACAGCTGTTTCATTATATATTATATAGAAATAAAGAAAGTGGTATTTTATCTTTTAATGATACTCCAAACCTTTATGTATTAAAATAAAAATACTATATACAAGATTTGAAAGGGACAGTTTTCGTTAGAAATGTCCCAAGTAGTATTTTTAATGAAGTAATATATGATCCACTTTCTTAATTTTATGTCTCAATTTATATGAACTTTTTAAATATATGTCAAAAAATATTATATTTACATATATTGCTTGTTTTAGTAAGTTTATAAAAAAGTATGGAAAAAAAATAACAGCAAGTACGGGTGGTATGAGATATCTAGTGGGCTGGGCTTAGCATGAAAAAAGACAAGAGCAAATTACAAAAATCACATACTGTAAAATTACAATTTATCCCTTAAAAGTTTATAATTACAGAAATTTCTCATTTTCGCGCATCATATTAGTGTATCAGCGCTTATATTATTGTATCTCGTGCATCAGATTAATGTA
>NC_064288.1:8877592-8901088 GCF_019186545.1 Solanum stenotomum | reverse complement strand
TGTTCCTTCAGACATATCAAAACATTTAATTTTTTTATACTAATAATATTATCAATAATAAGGTATAACAAGACATTTCAAAAATATGAGCTCTAAAATAAAACAAATATATATACCATGAAGCTTAATGGTGGGTTTAGAAAATTAAAAGTAATAAAAGGAAGAAAAAAGAGATGTATGAATTTTAATGGAGTAGTAAAATATCATTACTCAAAAGTTTTATTAAGGTCTGTTTGGAAAGCCACCTGGTAAATGGAATTGGTGTAATTACTAGGGTAGTAATTATCAGCCTAGTAATTACACAGTCTAGTAAATACATTGACCTGTTTGATTGACACAGTGTAATTACAGTATAATTCCCTTTGTCCTGTTTGGTTGGACGAATGTTATTACACAGTTAAATTTTAAAATAGATCAGATTTTGAATAAATAATATTACTATGTATAACTGATTGTTATAATCGATTTTCTAATTTATTATTATTATTATCAGAAATTAAAGAAAAAAAATTAATTCTCATATTTATTTTAATCCCAAAAACTAACAGGAGAAAATACAAAGATAAAATTCATACATAATCTACCTAGACATCAAAATATGAAAAGTAAAATGAAACAAGAAAGAAATCTTACTTGAAAGAAGAAGTACAGGGTTTGTTGATGTGCCGTTCTTAAAAATGAAAATGTCCAGACAAAAGAGGAGGAAGTGTCTTGGTATTTCAAACAAAAATATATTAAAAAGATATAATATTAAAAAAATTATGTAATTACATAGTGTAATTACACTCAATTCCCTACCCTCCTTGGGAATTGAGGAGTGCAATTACTCCCATTCAATTACACCCAATTCCCCTCTTACCAAGTAATTACTTGGTCTACCAAACAGGACAAAGAGAGTAATTATACCAATTACACCAATTCCCAATTCTATCGTGNATTCTTTTTAGATGATCACGTAAGATTAAGCTAGTGGATCCACTAAGTTAAGTAAGGTCCTATATCACGGCAAGGTATATGATGGTCCTTGGGCAACGTGAGGTAAAACGTTGTATCATCACTAGGGCTCATAGTGGTGGTTGTCTGTTAAAGAATCTTCCACTAAAGTTTTATTACTTTTATATAAGTAAAGTTGAGTTTGTTATTGTTTTATCTTTAACGAACTAAGTTGTTTACAGTGTTTTACAAGCTTTATATATATTGCATGTGCCTTATTGCTTTATATTGAGTTCGGTTATTCCTGAGTCGAGCAGAGCCAAGTAAGAGTTCCTTTGTATTCCTTTCAAGCTTAAGTTGTTGTTTAGCTTTCCAGCTCACATACTCGTACATCCAATGTACTGATGTCAGTTGGCCTGCATCTTATGACGATGCAGACACAGGTACCCAGGATCAGCATCCAGCACGCCGTTGATCCAGCTGAGCACTCCAGAGTCAGTGGTAAGCCTCCTTGCATTCCGGAGGACTCTGTTATTTCGTTTTCCCTAGTTTTGTTTTATTAGGATGTTGCGGGGTCTGTTCCAACATCCATCTCAGTATTATAGAGGTTTCATAGACAGTCAGTCAGTTAGTTAGTTTTGAGTCTCTCATCTATGTATATATGTAAATATTCTATTTTGGGACTCGAGTTGCCTTTTAGGCCAGATCTTATCAGTTAAGTTGTTTTATGTCCTTGCATTGCATGGAGTTATTCTCTTGAGTTAGATTTCCGCTGAGTTAAGAAAGCCAGGCCAAGGGTTCGCTTGGGGCCAGCAATGGTCTTCGAGTGTCGGCCACGTCCAAGGTGTAGGCTCGGAGCGTGACAAGAAACGTCCCAAGTAGTATTTTTAATGAAGTAATATATGATCCACTTTCTTAATTTTGTGTCTCAATTTATATGAACTTTTTTAATATATGTCAAAAAATATTATATTTACATATATTGCTTGTTTTAGTAAGTTTATAAAAAAGTATGGAAAAAAAATAACAGCAAGTACGGGTGGTATGAGATATCTAGTGGGCTGGGCTTAGCATGAAAAAAGACAAGAGCAAATTACAAAAATCACATACTGTAAAATTACAATTTATCCCTTAAAAGTTTATAATTACAGAAATTTCTCATTTTCGCGCATCATATTAGTGTATCAGCGCTTATATTATTGTATCTCGTGCATCAGATTAATGTATCAACACTTATATTATTGTATCTCGCGCATCAGATTAATGTATCAGTGCTTATATTATTGTATCTCGCGCATCAGATTAATGTATCAACGCTTATATTATTGTATCTCGCACATGTATCAGTACTTATATAGCTCTGATACATTAATCTGATGCGCGAGATACAATAATATAAGCGTTGATACATTAATCTAATGCGCGAGATACAATAATGTAAGTGTTGATACACTAATCTGATGCGCGAAAATGAGGGACTTTGGAGATTTGTAAAACTTATAGGGGATAATGGTAATAAATAAACTAAAATGTGAGATTTCTGTAATTTTTCCAAAAAGACAAATAGCTCAGGATGTGTTTGATTCGAAGTAAATTATTTTCTTAGAGAATAGCTTTTTTTAAAAAGTGATCTTTTTTAGTATTTTGTAATTAAGTACTCCATTTATATGTTTCAAATTGTTTACTTTCTTTTTAAGTGCGCTTATTTTTTTTTCTTTTTTAACAAATTTTAATCTATAATTTCAACCTGACATATTTAAGATCTCAAGATCTGCATATCTTTAATTTAAGATCATAAGATTTTTTTCTTTTTTAAATTTCGTGTAAATCTAAACAAGACAAATGAGTAAAAATGAAAGAAGTAATTATATTTTAACATTTGGTAAATAGTAAAACAAAATTATTCCAATTATATTTTTATATATAATCTAGTAACACACTATAAGATGAGATAGAATGGGATGTGACGGAAGGGTTGGGATGTTGGGAAAGAGATAATAAACTTAAAAATAATATTTACGAAATTTGTTTTTTTCGTAATGAAAAATATTTTAAGCTAAGATACATGAAAAAATAAAAATAAAAATCCAAACACAGCATTATTATTACTAATAATTGAAGTCAGAAAGTCCTATAAAGAATGAGATCTATTTGCATTTAGCGGTAGACTCATCTTTAAAGCACTATTTTATTTTCTTTGATTCTGTGGTCTGTAAATCATGGCTACACAAGGTCAAGTCATCACCTGCAAAGGTACTTTTTCTATATTCTATGCATCTTCATCTTTACTATCTATACATATCTTTGTGTGTGTAGGTCACTTGCAAGTTTTATGAACCCTAAAAGTTTGTAGCTAAATGTGTGTTTATGGATTGTGAAATGGTGTAAAGCTGCGGTGGCCTGGGAACCCAACAAGCCTTTGGTGATTGAGGATGTGCAGGTGGCGCCACCGCAAGCCGGTGAAGTTCGGGTTAAAGTTTTGTATACTGCTCTCTGCCATACCGATGCTTATACCTGGAGTGGCAAGGTAATTGAATTCTCCATGTATTAGTAGTTGCTCATTTTGATTTGAGTTAAATTTGATGAATCGTAGGAATAGAGTGGAATGGGTACGAATCTAAGTGATTTGGGATTGATGAATCAGAGAATGGAGTTGAAGCTTTTTACATATCATTACTTTCTTACACAAAAAAATAAATTAGCCTAGTGCAAAAGTATTTTCTTGAAACATGCATTCCCAGATTTTAGGTTTCTGCTCACCATTTATGCTAAAGGGTTTTCTCAGAATGCCAAGAATTTTTAGTTGTTTCCTTCTTTTGTGGATAATTTCTTGCAATTCATTTGTGTTTTTCTGGAAATTGGTATTTGGGGAAAGATAAGTTTGGAGTTAATGGTTTAGGATCATTAGTTTATTGAACTATTTGTTGTTGTTTGGTATTGCTACTCACAATCTAACACATATTTCTTTTTCCTTGAAGGATCCTGAGGGTCTCTTTCCATGTGTTCTTGGTCATGAGGCTGCAGGGTACATGCTCTCTTTGTGTCATAGTGTTTTATTGAATGTAGTAGCTTCCGTTGAAGCTAAATAATTGTTTTATTTGGATACCCTTTTTCTTGATCTTAGCCCTCTAAAATTTGCAGGATAGTAGAAAGTGTTGGTGAGGGAGTGACTGAGGTTCAGCCAGGAGACCATGTTATACCTTGCTACCAGGCAGAATGCAGAGAATGCAAGTTCTGCAAATCAGGAAAGACCAATCTTTGTGGTAAAGTAAGGGCTGCTACTGGAGTGGGAGTTATGATGAACGACCGCAAGAGTCGATTTTCTATCAATGGAAAACCGATCTATCATTTCATGGGAACTTCAACCTTCAGTCAGTACACTGTTGTCCATGATGTTAGTGTTGCAAAGATTGACCCAACAGCTCCTCTGGAGAAAGTCTGCCTTCTCGGGTGTGGTGTTCCAACTGGTAACTTGACCTCCAAACCTAATATGTGATTGGACTATATCTTGTGATTTCCTTCAGGCTAATTCATGAAACATATTCTGTAGCATCTCTGATTTAATGCTGGCCCTTACTCCATTAAGTCCATTTCTAATCCATTCTTGATCAATAATATATATGTAATAAACTGTTGTATTGGTCCTCGAAATATGTGGTTTCATGTGACTTCATCATCATTCTATTAGTTCTTTTTGATTCCTTAATCGCTCAATTTTCGGTCAAAATTACTGCAACACCGGACACCTGCCAAATTGAGAGCACTTCTGAGACAATGAGATGTATGTAAAGGGAAGACAGGATTTTGAGAGAATGTACCCCAAAATAAAAGCTAAAAGAGAGAAGTAAAAAAAAGAATTTTAAAACCAAGTTATAGTAATGGGTCTCTTGGTGTTTAAATGATTGAAAGAGCTCTTAGTGTATAAATGATTGATAGAGCAAGGATGGAAATGTATTTAAGTATATTGTTTAGGGAGCATATCGTCATAGTAATTTGATCTTTATGAGTTACAACATAGTGTCTTTTGGTTGTTTATCCAGGTGTCCATCTTATCTATCATTTTTCATCACTTCATGCTGGTTTATTCCCCTAGATTAGAAGTTGAGGAGGAAATAAAAATCATAGAATGCCCGTCTAACAATGTCCCTTTGTTCCCGTCCGAAGCCAATACACTCTGTTTTCTTTAGTTTTTGTTAATGGCTAATCACATTCTTACCATACCCATTTTACATTATGTATTTTCTGTCTTTAGGCCTTGGAGCTGTTTGGAACACTGCAAAAGTTGAACCAGGTTCCATTGTTGCCGTCTTTGGCCTGGGAACAGTTGGTCTTGCTGTAAGTATCTAAGAATTTGACTGTGTCAAATAATTAAGCTCCTTTAATATATTTATGCAATCTATCTATTTGCTTGTTAGGTGGCGGAGGGTGCAAAAGCTGCTGGTGCTTCACGAATTATTGGAATTGATATTGACAGCAAAAAGTTCGATAGAGGTACAGCTTTGTCCAATCTGTCTAAGATTGTGAACTATGAACTTTTAGGAATAGCAAGTATATGATTAGGTTCCAACTATATTTTACATCAGATTAGTCAGAACTTGAGCTACTCCAAAGTCCTAAGATCACTTTCTTGGTAGACTTCAAATACAAGTTACTAATGTCTAATGTTCAATCAAAAGCTAAATCCCCTAGGGCTTTGGTTCAATGGTAAGAGTGTGTCTCATAATGTATGATTAGGTGCACGTCACAAATTTGTATGCTGTTGCAAACAAAACCTTGAATTGAAGTGGGGGAGGGTAGAAGGGCGGGCCCATTGCCACCGAGTTTCAAACCGTGGGCCAGATGGTCCTCAGAGTTTTCTAGATTATGAAGAAATGTTTGTTAAAAGCCGACAAATGATTTCAGAGTTGGATGTATATCTGTAGGGGCACTTGTAGATATATGTTTTGCAGGTGCTTAGATAATATTTTTACATCATCGCTATGTCATTGTTGCATTTTCTCCTCTTCGATTTTGCTGTCGATTCTCAAGCTCAAGCTGTTATTCCATGACTTCTCTCTAGCTAATTTCATATCATTTCAAGCTTTAAAATTTTGAGCAAGAGATGTGATATTTTTTGCCAAATCATTTGACACATAGTGGGATATGGAAGCAACACCTTGAATATATCTTTCTGAAACTTCCAGATTAGAGGTCATGATTTAATCAGCCATATATCTTGATTATCATCTGTATATTTCTGTATGATAAGCAGTAGATTGCTCTTATAAAAGTCTGATGTATAAATATCTTGTGTAATCTCATAATAGTTCTCTTCTTGGGTGCCGATTATAGGAGGAAACAACTTGTTAAACAAAATAATTTTGAGGCTTATGCCAGATTGAAGTGGCCGTGAAAGTATGTCTGGTTAGATTTAACCAGACTTATTCAAGAAATAGTATTTGAATCAAACTTGAGCACCACAACAGTTTTCATGCTCTAGTATCCTTAATTATTTTCTGTTGTATGGCGCATAAGTTGTCACATCATCTGATCCATATATTTAACTGTCATGCAGCCAAAAATTTTGGTGTGACTGAATTCATCAATCCCAAGGAGCATGAGCAACCCATTCAGCAAGTCATTGTGGATCTTACAGATGGTGGTGTTGATTACAGTTTTGAGTGCATAGGAAATGTCTCTGTTATGAGGGCTGCTTTAGAGTGTTGTCACAAGGTAAATTATGCTAGTGTCTAATCAATAAAATTGGAATTTCAGTTTCCCACCTCTTCTTCACTCCGCTTGAAATTGCTTAGCTTCCCTATCCCACAATTCCCCTTTATCTTTCAATTTTCTTCTTTTCATTTCCCTTCCGATGCTATTAATGTCCCCACCTTTTGAAGAAATTAATCTATTGTACAAGATACTAATGCGGAACATGTCCAATCTTTATTGGAATTGCAGGGTTGGGGAACCTCAGTGATTGTAGGTGTTGCTGCTTCTGGTCAGGAGATATCTACACGTCCATTTCAGCTGGTAACTGGTCGTGTTTGGAAGGGAACTGCTTTTGGTGGTTTCAAAAGCCGATCACAAGTTCCTTCCCTCGTGGACAAGTATTTAAAGAAGGTCCGTTATTTCCCTTTTCTTTATCTTTCTTCCCTTATTTTACCATTTAGTCACACTATTCATTTATCCAACTCTTCCACTACTAATAGGAAATCAAGGTGGATGAATACATCACTCATAGCATGACACTTGCGGACATAAACAAAGCTTTTGACCTGATGCATGACGGGGACTGCCTCCGTGTTGTCCTGGATATGTTTGTATGAACGAAGTCTGGAGGCACTTTATGTTACTGACTTTCTGTTTTTGTGCTATTTCCCTTTCCCCTTCCTAATTGTATGTGTGGAATAAAAAGAAAGTAAGAAAAAAAGGATCCATGGGACGGATGAACTCTTTTTAAATGGGGATGCTATTTTATTATCTTTTCAACTAAATGCTCTACTTTCAAGGCTGAACTGAACCATCATCATCATTGCTGATTTTAGACTTTGACATAAACCCTTGCCATGTTTGCATAAATGGAATCCTCCCTTTTCCAAAGTACGATGTCTTTGCCGTTGGCCGTTGCTAAGGGCTCATATATCTACTGAAATATTGAGAGAGAGAAAAAGCTCGAAATAGTCGCTTCTTTGGGTCTAAATTCAAAGTATTCCTCCATGAATACAGTATTGGTGCATTTTTTTTTACGTCAAGAGGTTTATCACGTTAGATCTCACACATACTACAGTATAAAATTTTCTTTCTTGCAACATCAATTCTCTACAATAAATTGATATAGTTAAAAAAAAAAAAAAAAAAAAAAGGTAGCATTTTGATTTAGCTGTAATGATGTTTGGACGGAGCAAAACAAGAAGCACCTCTCTTCTCATATTCTCACACGGAGTTACTATGTCTACTAAACATAGAGGGAGACGATTGAATATTTCATACACTAAGCTAGCGTTTGGCCATAGATTTTCAAATATTATTTAGGTGAAATTTCACCATATGTTTGGCCATAGTATTTGGGAACATATTTCACTTTTTAGAAAAAATCTGATTTATACCCATAAATTTTAAAAACTATCAAAACTAACCATAAGTTTGTATTACAAGTCAATTGAATCTTCATTGCAACAAATAACAAGTAGTGTCCATGACACTGAAGCAATGTGGTAGTTTGGAGTGAGCCGATTGTTCCTATGGCCAAACGGCAACTAAATTGTGGACAAAACCAACATTAAAAAAATAGATGAAAATTTGCAAAAGGGCCTAAAGTGCACCAACATTGCAAATATGAGGGACTATTAGTATTCGATGTGAAAATAGAAGGAGCTTTTAACATGCACCAAATTTTCATTACAACTTAAGAAGTTTGTAAACATTCATCAAATCAATAATTAGCAAGGGCAAGGAGCAACGAAATAAATCATTAGATAACACTTTTTAAGTTTTCTACATGATCACCTTCTCCCCAATAATTTCCTTTTAACAAATGACAAAAACATGCTTCATTTTGTTAACAGGTAAACATAATTACCTTACTTCCCATAATTTTACATCCACAAAAAGCTGAAACCTTGGAGAGATTTGCACAGCTGGTAATCTACAAAATATGAGCAAGAACCCTAACACTCTCTACATGGACAAAATCAACTTATATCGAATGAACCCCAGTTGCATTATCAAACATGGAACGGAGTGTATCGTACATTGAGTGTACTTGCAAGACAATAGGAACTCATAATGGACTTGCAACTCCACGACAAATTCATGCTAGTTCTGGAGCAGACCAATTTCCAGATTTGAAGTCTTTATAGAAGCTGGAATTCCTCGAGACAACCCAAAACACTATAGCAAAGGATAAGAAAATAATCTTACATTAGATTAGAGTGATAGAACTGCAGTCTGCATAGAGTGCAAATACATCTAAGGATAAACTCATACCAGGAAGCCCAGGAACTACACAACTCGGTTCCTTTAGAACATTATAAAGTGTTGTCTTCTCATTAATTTTAACCCATCCAGGGCCATCCTCTGAAAAGAATTGAGTGACGAAAAAGTAAGAATAGAACAAGTCCATAAAACGATAGTGAAGGCTCAAAAAAAGATTGAACAAGGTCATTAACATTGAATCAAGGCAAAAGGGGGAGAAAAAACCTAGTTATGTGCATCAACATGCACCATATTTTTCACAGAACAGAAGAGGTACATTATCTGCCTCTAGATTAAGGACATTGAATGTTTTACTGCACAAACACTCTACTTGTACATTTGAACCATGACTGTAATATCTACCTGCTGAAAAGCATGTCAATTTTATATAACAAATGAAACATCCTAGTTCCTTGAAGTTTGTATGAGGATATAATTCATCCATAGACATATAAAGTCAGCAATGGAGTGCAAATCATCATATTTTTAAAATGAAAATTTGCAAACCCATGTTGAAGAAAAGGCGAGACAACTGTGATGGTTTGATAAAATCTATGTCTCATTACACTCAAATAAACAATGTGATGAAGTCCAAATATTGTTTTTAAAAAGGAAAGGTTGAACCAAACAATGGAAATCCCTTCTACCAGACCACCAAAGATGAGCACACATTATAATCTGCTGTGTTTTGAATTAGTACAATGGATCTCTTGTTTCTGACACTAGGCAGCAGTTCTACTAGAAATTGCAATAATCTTGAAAGAGAAGCTTCCAAAATTTTCATCAGTTGAAATATAGAGATGGGGGAGTGTACCTTGTGAAATGCTACCCTTGGTTGAACTCTGAGCAGAAGCACTCTCCTCATCACCAAAGTCTTCCACATGAGAAGCAGCTGTTCCTTCCAGCAGATACTGAAGAATATCCCGCTTGGATAAACAGACACCAGCACAAGCCTGCTCAATCACAAGTTCAGAACAGAGAAGCATAGTACAGCAACATGAACTGGTGGCACTAAAACAGGAAAGCACTAAGAGCTTATTAACTGGAAACTAAGAGATGATCCCTGATAGACACACTATAGCGAATCCCTCTAATCAACTCAACAGTTTCCAATGAAATTGCATATTTGGCATGAAGAATTCGAGTCAAACAGATATTAGACAAATATTGGATTATTCTTGGCCTCACCAGTCTACTACACGACCTTAAGTAACTGTAGTTAAGAGGATTGAAAGATGTATCAATAGGGACCATAATAACCATCAAAAACCACCTTAACAATCTACACCTAGTCAGACAATTTAACCTAAGGGTAGAATAAATGACAGAAGGATGAAATATCAAATCTAGAACCCAGTCTTTACCCCAATAACTCAAGCACATTATACGAGCATTCAGAAACTGCACGGTTGCTATCATTTGGACTACAAAGTCAGTAGAAAATGGGAAAATTATGTAGTTCTCGCAGGAGACTATCATTAAGTCAGTAGAAAATGGGAAAATTGTGTAGTACTCCCAGGAGACCATCATGAAGTCAGTAAAGTTCCAGTTGGCCAGCATCCACCAAAAAGCAAGTGCAGAAAAATAAAATTAACAGCAACCCAACATGACAGCTTTATGATATGCAAGATTTCTTAATAATCATGTGAACATACAGGTATGAAAATGATCTCTCATGGAATATTTTCCCTTTAGATGGAGTATCGAAGACTACTTAACAATGGACAACACTGTAAACAAAACAAATCCTGATTTCTCCATCTTGTGGGGGGCACAAAAATGGAATGAATAAGCAGTTTATAAAACTAATCACGCTACCTTGATGAAATATCTCAAGTCATAAAGAGGCCGGTGCCCCAGCCTCCTATATAACGCTACTACATATCTAAAGTTCCTTCATTCTCAATTAAATGTGGTGGCTATATGCCCAATTTCATAATAGATTTTTTCACAAGGCTTGCATTCCCTCGTGAAGTACAATAGATCAAAAAATTCTAGGGCGATGCACCTCTTAGACTGATGTAAAGTAATGTATTTTCATTTAGGGTGTTATTTGACTTTTTAGTAGAGATCTACTCCGATGCCTACTTTTAATTTGCCAATCAGATCATACATAACCACAAAGCAAGTTGTACCTACACATATTTATTCAATTGACTTCAAAGTTCAAACAAGAAAAAGTTCAACAGTAATCCTATTAATTTTGTCAAGTCAAACCACAAATTCAATCAACAACAATGTGAGTGTCTTTTTTATTTAGACTTCATTGTAATGAAATTCCTTTTAAGTTAATGTGCCAGATTTTGAACACACAGCAGTATGTTGTCCATCTATGTAGTGGAACATCATGTTCAATGGAGCCCAGTAGATGCTTTGGAATATGCAATTGGGTGATTCTCCGAACGACATGAAAAAATGGAAAAAGTAAAAAAATTGTTGCAACAATAGATGATGCAATATTATATACCTCATAATACAACTCAACAGCATCACGAGTGTAAGCATTTTCTTTGTCCCAAGGAAGAGGTGGACAACCTTCTGAAAACATGTGTGGAAGCTAAGGAAGAACAAAATCCTTCAAGATAATGGAAAAACAATAATTTGCTTTAGTTACATAAGAATGATTAGTCAAGCTGGTAATAACACAGAGAGAATCACATTTGGTTTAACAATTTGAGTTTGTCATTTTTGTATCTATATATAACAAAGGATATCATATCAAGATGAGCTGAAAACATGTCGGTCTCACAGAACTCCTCTATGAAGTCACTGGACATGACCTCTGGATACAGAAGAAGAACTGCCCAATGAAGAATATTATTTTTGTCTAATGTTGGTTTTCTTAGTCCAGTGAGTTCTTGATACATGGGCTTCGCAATCTTCAATCCTCTAGTCTCAAATGCAGAAACAATGGTCTGTATAGTTCACAATAAGTGGTGAGAAGCTACCAGAATGAACAATTGTTATATGCAAATAAAAATATAGTAGTAGACCTTAGCAGAAGATACTGCTTTAGACACTTCAGCATCACGACGTTCCATTTCTGATTTCTGTATATCGATGTGCCTAGCAAGCTTCTTCAGTTCTTCATTAGATGACGAGTGCTGAAGACCTTTCTCGCAGAGCCCTTTTGCTTCAGCCAGAAGATTCAGAAAAACTGATGCTTTTGCTGCTCGATAAAGAGCCTATGAATAAAGTACAAATATATGTCACATACTCCAAGAACATGCAGCACTGGATTTAACTTGGTATCAGAGCCAGGCCCATTCCAATTTCTTTGTTCACCGATGTTGGGCCCCCATATTATAGTGTCCACGCTCCAGTTAACGAGGTCTGGGCATGCGGGGGAATGTTGTTCACCGATGATGGACCCCCATTTAGAAGTGTTCACGCTTCAGTTGAGGTCTGGACGTGCGGGGGAATGTTAAGATGTCCCACATCGACAGAGGGATGGAAAATTTGGTCTCCTTATATGGATTCGGACAAACCTCCCCTCATGAGCTAGCTTTTGGGGTTTGAGTTAGGCCCAAGACCTAATTTAACATGGTATCAAAGCAGGGCCCGTCTCACCCGATGTTGGAACCCCCAAAATAAAAATTGCCCACGCACCAAATGCTAAGCACTGGGCGTGAGGTGGTGTGTTAAAGAATGACAAAAGTCCCACATCGGTGGTTAATGAGATGGGTGGACTCCTTATAAGGCTTGGCAATCCTCCTCCCTTTGAGCTAGCTTTTGGGGTATGAATTAGGCCTAAGACCTAATTTAACAGAAACTATGGCCTGTAATTCGACACATGATGAATAGTAAGAAAAAGCATACCTTAACATTACTTGGATTTAATTTGATTGCATCTTCTGCATCCTGGAGTGCACGTCTATAATTCCCCAAGAGAAGATTGACATGAGCTCTGTTTGAACAGAGAATTGACTGCTCAGCATCACTTAAAGCATTCTGATTTATTGCCCTTGTATAGCAATCAATAGCATCCGAGTAATGCTCCTTGCCCTTCTTGACATATTCATTACCTAACTCCTGCAATGTAGGAAGGACAACCAACTTTTCATTTTCTCATGATAATTTGGGCAACAAAGATGCTGTGCCCCCTATAATCAAGGAAAAGCACAAAGGGTGATCTAAGCAGTAGACATCCAAAAGGACGGAAATAACAATTGTCATGAAGTGCATATAGCTGTCCAAGAAGGGCATTGCTCATAACATTTCTACTAGGGGTGTGCATCGGTTGGTTCAGTTCGGTTTTATGTATTATCAATTCGGCTTATCAATTTTCGGTTTTTAAAAATACTAAACCAATAAGATATTTTCGGTATTTTTTTTTTGTGTCAAAAATAAGATATTTTTTTATAGGTTTTCGGTTTATCGGTTTTGGTCCTTAACGGTTTGGTTTTCGGTTTAACCAATAAGAAAATGCTTATAAAACAAATATATGCCTTCTCCAACAATTTGACACAAGGCAATAATGTAACTTTACTAATGCTCATAAAATAGAAATAGTAATAACTAACAAGAAAAGAACTATACAAGTGTAACACAGAGAGAAATTAAGTGGAATAAGGTTCTTACTTTAGGTTTCGACGTTTTGTATAATGTAAAGTTATGAACTCAAAGTCACTAAGAAGCGTAGATTGAAGGTTAAAAGGGCAAAAACAGCAACTAGTAAGGTATTGAGATTAATCATCATATCATCATATCCTATTATACTAAAAGTGGGAAGCCACATAGTTAAAAGTTGAAATACCATTTTACGCCTATCCTAATTTAAAATATTATAAAATATCTAATAAGTTAAATATTAATTAATCAAAATATTTTCACAACCTTTTTCACCTCCTAACTTAATTGCAAGATAAAGAGTCATAATGTGACCATATTCATCTGTAAGTTACGAAGTGACAGTTAATTTTCTAATTGATATCATATTAAGGGTAAAGACTATGTCATAAAAGTTACTCTTGTAACAGTAAAGACTTAAGAGGACCAAATCAATGATATAATTGGAATAGGAAAAGATAATATTTCAAATAATAGTTATTAATAACATATGGAAGGGTGTATTGATCTACTGATACAATTGTTATTAAGACAAATATGCAAGGGTGTATTGATCTATTGGAATTATTGGCATTTCAATTTAGCTAATTTATTTTATAACAGTTACCCATAATTTATCATGAAATATAAATGTATGCCTCCATATTTATTTGAGGTTTATCCAACTTCAATTACATTTTTTAATTCACATAACTTTCTATTATCAGTACACTAAAAGGAGAAGAATTTAAAAAGTTACATTCAATATTTATTTTGATATAAAGGTAAAGTTAAAGTTGCATTCAATATTTTATTAATTAGCATTAACTAAATTCACATGATAATTATCAAATACATACAAAAAGTCATTATTTACTACTATAAATATAGAAACTTATAGTTCAAACAAGTGCTTCAAGTTTAGGTGAAAAAGGATAAATAACGACAAAAAGAGACCACTGATTAGTGCAGATGAGAGCACAAGGACATCAAGGAATCAACTTTTTTCATTATGTTAGATAACATAGTATAAAATTTTAGTAGCATCATAAGATCTTTGTGTATATATGCTGTTGTAAGATAACTGATAACTTAGTTTTTACTCTTTTGGTATGTTTTGAGTTTTAGTTCATAACACAAATAAAGTCCTATAATATATTGTACCAAATTTATCATTTACGATATGTTAGACGATTAAGTTTTTGGGATAAACGTGCAAAGCACGTTTCTAGAACTAGTATTTAATATTTATGAATGGGTAAAGTAGTAATTACTACAGTCTTAATGGTTATCAATTTACCCAATAACCAATATTCAAGAACCGAACCTGAACCAATAACCCAATAACTTTTTTTTTATAAAATCATTAAAAACTCGTTATTCCAATAACCTAATAACCATAAACTAATAGCACTTTTTTTTATTCGGTTTATTGGTCGGTTCGATTTTTGCACACCCCTAATTTCTACCATAACTCATCAATATGGATTAGAGAAAGCTAGTGTATTCACTTACAGATTGAACAATCAAACATGACTGTCATAAGAAAAAATCATATTTAAACTGAGAAACCCGAAAAAAAAAAAAAGGCACATAAAGGAATGTTATGGCTTGTTGTATTTGGAATATTTATTTTTTTTGGAAAAATATGAGACTAATGAAGAGAAAAGAAAGGGAAATGGGAGGATTGGAATAGTTGACGTGTGCAAAAGCTTGCCTGAACACCACCATTAACAACATTAAAGAAAACAAGAAGGGGAAATGAGAGAAAGCAACTTGAAGGTTCTGTTGGTACAAGGCAACAAAGAGGTACTCTGCAATCTAAGATTTTTCCTCTGCCCATGCCCCATAGAAAGGAACAGAAGTTCTTGTAGTGATTCCATTTGTATCAAGGAAATAATGTGTCCTATGTTAATTAGTATCAAATGGTACTGATTCACTTCTTTTGTACTATACTAGACAAAATGGTAAAGCTTTTCTTTTTGTCTCCTGTCTACTCTTCTCTCTTTTTTTCTTCGTTTTTTTTTGCGTGGATTTTTCTACTTGTTTCTTAATACAAAGATACAACTAAAGAAGCACTTGAATGCAGCTAAGGTCAACAAAACTCAGGATCCTCTTCCTTAAAGCACCGTTGATTTTTGAACTCATCTAATACCAGTTCGCTGTAAGTTCAGTTGGTCTCTAGAAATCATGCAGCGGGAGTGGCAACTTGGATCAGAGTCGGATTTAGAATTTGAACTCTATGGCTTCAATTTTAAAGTTCTTAGCGTTGAACCTATTATATTTTTAAAATTATGGGTTTAGACCTTTTTATTGAATATTTACATATAAATATATACTCCACATCAGAAGTACTTGTTCAGATGAACCCGATGTTATGAGTCTGCATGCATCAGCCTTCGATGGGGATTATCCTACCAAACTGTCGATGTCTCAGGGTGCATTCGATATTGAGGAGAATGTTTTCCATGACAAATTTCACAGGTATAAAAGTAGGTCCATATAATAATCATAGTTCATACAAAGTGGAGGATTCATTTTGCAGATATTGGTTTAACACAAGAATTGATAACAATATATAAATGTTGGATCAAACAAGGGAGCAAGGTAGGATTATTTGTAACAAAATATGACTTTCTGACAGAAAATATTTTCAATATTTTAATGTAATCAACTAATCAAACACTAGAAATGGTTTCAATGAGGAAAACATCTTCTCAGAAAATATTTTCCATCATAACTGCATTATCTCTCCCAAGTATATCTCTCTGAACAACCCTATGAAGTTTGCCTCAATTCTGCTTTTTTTTTTATAAGTAAAGGGATGGTTGGGAAGCTTGCCTCAGTTCTGCATCCCAGGCGAATCTTTCATGACTAAAGATTTTTGTACCAAGGCCCAAGCTCATGACTTCAAAGCTCAAAATGAACACACTGTATGGAGTAAAAATCCACGTTTTGCTAACAGATGAACCAGACTATGACAGAGGGCTGAATTGGAACCGAAGAGACGTTGATCCTTCTTGCTTCAGACCCAACAAATACTGGGATCGCAGCCCCTAGTATGATTTGGACCGATTTCACCTCACTACAACCGAAGCCGCTCTGTAACCGGGAAACCGTGGGATCTCTCCCTAAAAACGATCACTTTCCAGCTGAAGTATGCTCATAATGGCCATCGGCAGACCAACAGTCAACCTCGAGTCCAGCAGCTTGCCCCCAATCAACCTCAAGCCCAGCATCGGAGCTCAGCCAGGCCCTACTAAGTAGCCTTTTCAGAACTAGCGTGTAGTCTTTTCACACTATGACACTGGTCTATAAAAGAACGCTCTCAGAAGAGTGAGGAGAGGGAGGAACCTCTATGAAAACATCACGAGAGGACTCTCCAATTTGCTTCTCTTTTATTTTTCTTCGCCTTTGAGCCGTTAACATTCTTGTACTCAAACACTACTTTGTTAACTACTTTGTTGGTTTAGTAACTTAATCACCTCAATTCACCACCCTTAAATTAATTTATTTTTTTAACAAATTCTACTGTTGTCCAGAATAACAATTTTTCCGACAAACAATTTTATGAACCATATTTCTAGAAAGACTACAACATAAGGCATAAAATTTGAACCAAAGTGCTTCATCAGGCAGTAATAGGAACAAAATAACAAACCAGTGTGATACAAGTTGTTCTACATACGATTGCATGAACAGAACACAAATGAATTAGAGTTATCAAAGTACAGTAAAGAAGTATAAAAATAAAAACCTTAAGTTCAAAAGCGGTAGACTCTTTGAGTGAGGAGATAGCATCAAGATCAGCCAATTCTTTCTCTGTTTTAGGTTCTGAACCTGCCTCCATCCATAACGCCATTGTTATAGCAGCCAAACCTTTTGATTGCCGAAACTTGTATTTGCTCGGAGCTGAAATTGAGACGCAGAGTTCAAAAATGAGACTTCGGGCTCCGGGCAGGACTATTGGGTCGAACTTTCTCGAAGATTTCGATAAATGGGCTTCTCCGGCCACATCATTATTATTTTTATAATAAAAAATCAAAATTCTGAACATACATTTTAACAGTGGTTTTGCAAACCACCGTTAAAAAATAATGGCATGAATGAGCCTTTTCTTAAACGGTAATGGCATAGATGAACCAAACTTTTAACAGATGACAAAAATGAACCTTTTCTGAAAGTTCGATGGCATATTTGAGCCTTTTCCCTTTATGTGATAGAAAAATAAAATAATAATTAAATTTTGTCATTCTAGACAACAATAGAATTTGTTAAAGGATTGTGAATTAAAACGATTAAATTTATTATAATTGACTATAATTTAATAATTAATTTTGGAATCCGGGCATGATACTTTTATCTTTCATTCAAATTAAATGATTTATATTTCAATTTAAACTTGATTTTTTTCTAGTTTAATACTTTTTTTTTTTGAATAGTGCATAAATATCCCTAAATTATGGTACAAACTTTATGTGTTATGTAGTAGTCATTCTAGAAATATGGTGCATAAAGTTGTTTGTCATTCTGGACAACAATAGAATTTATTAAAGGATAGTGAGTTAAGGCGATCAAATTACTTTACCTTTTGGCTAAACAAACAAAGTAGAGATTGAATACAAGAATGTAAATTGCTCAAAGACAAGGAAAAATTAAAGGGAAGGACTGAGGTGCAGACATACATGAAAAGATTCAAACAAACATAAGTATAATTAACTTTACATGCACTCACTAAAAAAATGTTAAGCTTTTCATTTACAAGTCATATTAAATATCATACGAAAATGTTTGATGTTTAGCCTTCACAAGGACAAACTTTCATATGTGAATGCCTGAAGTTATCAAACTTCATATTAGGAATGGAGTTATGTTAGTACCACGGTGATAAATAAAACAAATCTCGTCGATAATTACATTATATGTATAAATTAAATATTATTTTATATTACCCTTATTAATAAATGAACAACCAAAGGACGAACACTGCATCTTCTAATTCTACTAAAGGTAGTACTTATTGTACAGTAAATTTGGCCTTTTTTCATTGATGAATAAACACATGTCTCACTATTGTTTCACTTTGTGCACTACTTTTGCACTATCTCTCCTTCACAATTCTCTAGCTTTCTATTTCCTCCTCTGCTAAGCTTGGTCTATATTCTCAACTCTTCTTTGTAGATCTCAATTCTTCAATAACTAATCTGTGTTGCTGAGTGTCTTCTCTTTGTGTAGACACTATAAATCTCTCTATAAATGTTTCCTCAAGATTTTTGTTTGATTGTTTGTTTGTTCGGAAAGCCTTACCGAAGTATTTCTTCATGATCTCAGGTATATATATTGCTATTGGCTTTTCTATGTTCTTCACTCTTTTTAAGTGTATAATTTTCTATTGATGCTGTATTATGTTATCACTCTTTCTTTTGTTTTGTTTATTTATGTTCTTATGCTTTGACTATATACTTTTATGTAGGAGTTTGAAATTTTTATTTAAAGTTTGAAAATTGGGTTAAGAGCGAAATTCTCCTCCCATTTCACTACTAAGCAATCAAAAAAATGATAAATGCACATGGATTTTTTTTCCCCTAGAGCTTGTGGAAATTAAGGGTGTAAGAGTGAAATTGTTCAAAATTATACAAGTGAATAATTTCAGTAAACATGGATTATATAAGTCAATTGGAGTAACATGATCCATTAGATTCTTTTTATAGGATCATTTTATTTAACAAAATTTTGATATTTGAATTTATTAATTCTTGATTGTCCAGTTCTATATACATTTGTCTGTTAACATGATTATGTTATTCTATTTTTAGGATATCAATTTTCGCTTTCTAATTTTCCTCTTTTTCTCTCTGTTGATAGTAGTAAGGTCACAATTTTCTTGAAAAATACGTGTGGTCTCCATTTCTTCATTTCTATAATATTTTCCTAACTGTAACGCCGAGCTCCGTTGTTGAAAACTTGGGTCCCATTAATTATTGAGTTCTTGTTAAAGGAAAATGCTCCCAGGCACTAGTTTCGAGACAATCTTCTGAAGTCCCTTCTGGACTTTGGTGGTTTTTTCTTTTCTCCAGTGGACTTCTTTCACCGGAATACCACTCTCTTTTCTTTCTTTCTCTCTTTTTTAACTCCATTGCTGTTCAGATGGACAACAGAGTTTATTTCAGATCTGGGGGAAAGTCTTACGACATCACGGAGTCTAGATCAAAAGCTGAAGTATGGTATGACTGGGTTGAAGATGCTAGGCATCACATGAGGAGAATGGTTCTTAGCAGGGGAGCACTCGGTTGGGTCTGCAAAAGGCTAACAGAGGCTTCAGGGATCAGAGGGAAAGCAGCCAAGTCATGGAGATGCAGGGATTTCTCAACTAACTTCTTTATAGCTTTGAAATTCAATCAATACGGGAGATACCTGTCTCTAATTTCAGTTAAAGGTAGTGACAGAGCAGTTATTATACTCCCAGAAAGTGCATTCAATGAGGGGTGGGAGAAGTTAGCTAAGAAGATAGAAGCATTCATTAATAGGGGTATAAAACAAACAAAAACATTTAAATTATCAGGGGAGGCAGACTATGCTGCTAACAAGGGGGGGAAGGAGTTATAGAGACGTTTTGCAGAAAAGTAAATGGACCAGAATTGAGACAGAGCTAGCAGAAGAAGGCAGCATGTTGAAAGCTCGAGTCCAATTAGAAGACGAAGACCTATTGGCACGTGTCTAGTGGGGAAACTTTTTGGAGAAGATGATACACCCACTAGAAATGATGTAAGAAGATGGGCCCAACAGACTTGGAATGGAGCGCATGGAGTCCAAGTCTATGATATGAATGGAATTTTATTTCTTTTTGAATTCCAGTCCAGAAAAGCAGCAGAACATGTTTTGATGGGTGACTGGAGAAGACAAGGGAGCAGATTAAAGCTTCAATGGTGGTCGCCGACCATTGGGGCTTTCCCAATAACCCATGAGTTCGAATGGTTTTGGATTCGAGTTCTAGGGTTGCCTCTACATCTCTGGTCAAGGCCAATAATGAAGGAAATTGGAGATCGGTGTGGCGGCTAGATCGAGACAGAAGAAGAAACCGATCTCAAAAATCATCTCCGTTGGGCTAGGATTCGTGTCAAAGGTCCGGCAAAAAAAATTCTGGCATCCATCGAGATCGCCGATGAGGAGAACATCTTCTCTCTACCTATATGGGGAGAATCGCCGGTGACTTTTCGTAAAAAGTACGATGAGGAAGGTAAGAGACGAGGGTGGGTATCGAGGGAGGAACCCATCAGATCTGTCTAGGTGCAGAGATATTCATAGGTCTGAAAAGCTGCCGGTGAGAAAATGATCAAAATGGTCCTTAATGTATGGGCTTTGATTCCATTTGGTCCTTAATGTATGGACTTGATGAAAATGGTCCTTTATGTATCATTGATCAATTTGGTCCTTAACCCTAAAATTTTAATGGCAGCGATTATTTTTAAAAAATTAACTAAAATCGCTACACGTGGAGCGATTTCCCATTAATTTTTAAGCAGTCCTCGCCTCGGGAGTTTTTAATAAAAAAAAATTAAAACTTTTTTAAGAAAATGGCTGCTATAGCAGCTATTTCTATTTTTTAAACGCGGTTGGGGCAGCGTTGTAAAAAAAATAAAATCACAGCAGCAATTTTAAAGAAAAAAGAAATTATTTTTTGGATTGACAACGATTTTTATGTTTTTTAAAGGAGTAAAAACGTCAATTTTGTCAGAAGAAAATTGCTCCGTCATGAGCGATTTTGCCCTTTTGGTTAAAAAAAATTGATGTGCCATTTTGGAATTTTTGGAAACAGGGGAAGGAAAGTCTTGAACGAGCGCATCTTTTACATATTCTGTGTATTTTGACGGCAAAAATAATAATAATATTAATTTTAGGGTTAAGGACCAAATTGATCACAATTTATGATACATAAAGGATCATTTCCATCAAGCCCATACATTAAGGACCAAATGGAATCAAAGCCATACATTAAGGACCATTTTGATCATTTTCTCAGCTGCCGGTCAAACCTAACAGAGAAGAAAAGGTTTTTTTGGTGAAAGAAGTCACGTGGGTGAAAAAGTCACAAAGGGGCCACTTCAGAACAAATAGAGGGCCACTTGGTTTTAAACCCTGGACCAAGTCATTTGGGCCTGTTAAAAGCCCAATTTTTAAAAGACTGCCCGACAGAACCTGAGCCTTTTATTTGCGATGTAAATCGCTGGGAAAAAAATCATGAAATTATATACTCCTCAACTGATCAGAATCTGCTGGAAGAAACAAAGGTGAAAGATTCAATTAGCAATTATATACAATCGGAAGTTAACACACAGGTGAATGCTGAAGCATCTCCACAAATTTTGGAAGAACTAAATGAAGAAGAAGCTGAGCTATATGGGCAGAATAGTTCGAAACAAATCACAATTTTGGGTGACCCAACACCCATTCAATGTGATGCTTCGGAATGCAGCAAAGAAGTCGAAGGCAAGGCAACAGAATGGGTACAGAAAAATCTGTTGAGGCTAAGCAAAGAGTTTGGAGTAGCTTTCGAGGGGTGCACAGAGGAAGCTTTCAATTTACTTCTGAAAATTGATCAGAGGAGGCTCAAAGAGTTAACAAAAATAGACCCCATCTTAGGGACATGTGAGAATCAGATGGTGCCCAAAGAAGTAAGGAATCTTATCTTTGATGTTAATTACAAAGATAAATATTCCAGGAGTGCAACAAGGAGTAGAGGGAGAAATGCAACCTCACATTTATCATGAAGCTAAAAATATTTTCATGGAATGTGAGGGGGCTCAACATGGATACCAAGAGGAATCTGGTAAGGAGTAGAATACAACAAGAGGGGGTGGACATAATAGTGTTGGTGGAGACGAAACTTAGGGGGGAGGTAGGGGAGTATGTGCAGCAGTTGGGGGGAAACAGATGGATGGGAGGAATGTGGAATGAATCTTTAGGTAGTAAGGGAGGTATCTTCATAATGTGGGACAAAAGGAATTGGAAAGGGGAACCAGTAGAAAGAGGAAACCAAAGCATTACCTGCAGTTTCAGTGGTTTAAATCCAGACCTCATCTGGTTCATCACTGCAGTATATGCATCATGCGATGGGAGGGAGAGAAAGGTACTGTGGGAGGAGTTGGGTGCAATGAGGAGCTTCTGTGAAGGGCCATGGGTGGTATGTGGGGATTTCAACACCACAAGGTTTCCATCTGAAAAGACCAATTGTAGCAGAATTTCCGAGGCTATGTCTGATTTCTCCAGTTGCATCAATGAATTGGAACTTGTGGATCCCCCTTTATTTGGGGGACCCTACACATGGAGAGGAGGGGAAAATCAGAAAAATGCTTCAAGAATTGACAGATTCCTGTACTCTTTTCCTTGGGATGAGATGTTCACCCAAATTAGACAAAGTACTTTACCTAGTTTGGGGTCTGATCATAATCCAATAGTACTGATCTGTGGGGATGAGGTTTTCAAAAAATCATATTTCAAGTTTGAGAAGTGGTGGTTAAATGTGGAGGGCTTTCGAGACAAAGTTAAGGAGTGGTGGGGTTCCTTTAATGTGACCGGCAGTCCTGACTTTATACTAGCCTCAAAATTGAGCTTCTTAAAAAAGAAGCTCAAAGAATGGAGCAAAGAAAATAGAGGCAACTGGAGGGTCAGAAAAGAACACCTACTGGAACAAATTGGCAGGTGGGAAAACATTCAAGTGCACAGAGCATTAACAGATGATGAGCAACTTTTGAAAGCTCATATAGCAATGGAGTATGAGGAAGTAGCTAGAAATGAGGAAATCCATTGGAGACAAAGATCCAGAATTCAGTGGATAAAGAATGGAGATAAGAACACCAAGTTCTTCCACAGAATGGCGACATCCCACAAAAGAAACAATACTATAGAATCCTTAGTGATTAATGGAGAAGAGTCTTCAGATCCTGTTGCAATCAGAAATGAAATTGTGGATTTTTATCAGATTTTGTACAAGGAGACAGAAAGTTGGAGACCATCTTTGAACATCTTAGATGTTCAAACAATCACAGAAGAAGAACAAAT
>NC_064288.1:8678710-8873135 GCF_019186545.1 Solanum stenotomum | reverse complement strand
TGAATCCTCTAATCCTATCTCTTTACACCAAAAATATAGAGATACAATGCTATTCCATTTAACCTTGTGAATGGAATTGGATATATCTTCAAAATTCCTACTATTCCTCTCCTTCCACACTGTCCACCAAATGCAATGTGGAATCAAATTCCACCAGGTCTTCTGTCTCTTGCTACCTCCTCTCCTGATCCAACAACTAAGTAAATCAGCTGTATGTTCGGGCATAGTCCATTTCACTTCTAAATAGTTGAGAAACATGGACCATATTTCTGTTGTGAAAGTACAATGTAAGAATAGGTGACTGTTAGTTTCCCCCGTCTTTCCACATAAAGAGCACCACGGAAGTATGATCTTTCTTTTCTTCCTCAAGACTTCATGAGTCAAGCATGCCTTTCTAATGACCAGCCAAGTAAAGCATTTAACTTTTGTTGGTGCTGCAGTCCTCCAGATATTTTTCCATGAACTCTGGTATCTGCTACTTTGCGAGTTGCACTCCTTTTTATATGCCCTGCCAACTGTGAAGATCCCATCCTTACTGTGTGACTATCTAACAACATCATTGTCAGTATTGGTGCCTGCAAAATCCCCCACTTCGTCCAACAATTTGGCTACTCTCTTTATTTCCCAATCATTTAGAAGTCTTCTGAAATAGAGATTCCAACCTTGTACAGTCCAGCAATCACTGATCATTGCCTCAGAATTGGTGCACAAAATAAATAGATCAGGAAACAGATCTTTTAGGGGGGTTTGTTTGATCCATACATCCCACCAGAATCTAGTTCTCCTTCCATCCCCTACCTTGATATGTAAATTTGCTTCTAACTTGGGCCATAAGTTTCTAATAGGTCTCCAAACCCCCGCTCCATAAGCATCCGTGCTTATCTTACTACACCAGAATCCATCCTCCCCATATTTACATTTAATCAAATCTTTCCACAAAGCTTGCCTCTCCTCAGTGTATCTCCACAACCATTTCATCAAAAGACTGTTGTTATGCTTCCTCAAATCTCTGATGCCCAAGCCACCTTTATCTTTTCTATGCAAAACTGTCGCCCACTTGACCAAATTGTATCCTTTGTTCTCTTTGCAACCATGCCAAAGGAAATCTCTCCTGAGTTTGTCCAATTTCTTAACCACTTTTGCCGGTATAGTAAAAAGAGACATAACATATGTTGGGAGAGAGTCTAGAACAGAGTTGATAAGAATGTGTCTGCCACCAAAAGAAATGTATTGAGCCTTCCATCTAGCTAGTCTCTTTTCAGTCTTCTCGACTATGTTGTCCCATATCTTCAAGTCTTTGTGTGTATTACCTAAAGGCATACCCAAATAGGTTGTGGGCAATTTCCCCACTCTGCAGCCCAAAATGTCAGCTAGACTTTGGAAGTTTGTCACATCCTTAATAGGATATAAACTGCTCTTTCCCCAATTAACTTTCAGACCTGTACAAGCTTCAAAAAACAACAAAATTAGTTTGATGAATCTAAACTGCTCCTCCCGTGGCTCACAGAAAATCACGGTGTCATCTGCATAAAGTAGATGGCAAATCTCTTTAATATCACCATTGTTTCCACTAATCTGGAAACCTCTGATCCACCTGTTTTGAGTAGCAATCCTTATCAAGCTATCAAATCCCTCCATTACCAGGATAAATAAAAAGGGTGAAAGAGGATCACCTTGTCTGATTCCCCTTCCTGACGAGAAAAAACCCACCGGTTCTCCATTTACAAGAATGGAGAATCTCACAGTGCTTATGCAAAATTTTATCCATGCCACCCATCTTTCTCCAAAACCCATTTGTCTCAAGGTGTTTAGTAGGAAACCCCAATTTACATGATCGTATGCTTTTTCAATGTCCAACTTGCACATTACCCCTGGAGTGTTTCCTTTCAATCTGGAGTCCACACACTCACTTGCAATGAGAGTTGCATCCATTTGAACTGGGAGTTTCTAATCAATATCCTAAGGCAGATGGGGTTTGGGTGGAGATGGTTAAGCTGGATAAATTTCTGCATTAAAACCACTCGGTTCTTCATACTTGTAAATGGAGAACCAATTGGTTTTTTTCCAGCAGAAAGAGGCCTGAGACAAGGGGAACCACTATCCCCTTTTCTATTTATCTTAGCCATGGAAGGTTTGGACAGATTGATGAGAGTTGCTTCTCAGAATAACTGGATAAGGGGCTTTTCCATAAAGAGCAGGGTAAATGATACAATTTAACCAACACATCTTTTGTATGCAGATGACACATTGGTATTCTGTGAAGCTGAGCAGGAACAAATTTGCTACTTAAGAGTGATCCTGGTGGTCTTTGAGGCTTGCTCAGGATTGAAAGTAAACTGGAGAAAGAGTAGCATTTTTCCAATTAAGGAAGTGCAACAGATTGAGGATCTTGCAAGCATTTTGAAGTGCAAGATAGAGAAGCTCCCAACAGTTTACCTTGGTATGCCTTTGGGCTCCGAGCACAAAGCAAAAAAAATTTGGGATGGCATTATTGAGAAAACAGAAAAGAAATTGGCTATATGGAAATCTCAATACCTATCTCTAGGAGGTAAGAGTTACACTAATTAACTCAGTTCTGGATTCTTCACCCACTTATGTGATGTCCCTCTTTCCTATTCCTAGTAGGATAGTGAAGGTTTTAGATGCACTCAGAAGGAACTTCTTATGGCAAGGGAACAAGATAGAAAAGGGATTCAACATGGTGAAATGGTCTGTAGTACAATAAAGCAAGAAAAATGGGGGGCTGGGAGTGAGAAATTTAAAAGTTCATAACATGAGCCTCCTCTCAAAATGGTTGTGGAGATATAATCAGGAGGAGCAGGCTCTATGGAAAGAGATAATAAACCACAAATATGGGCAAGAGGATTTCTGGTGCACTAGTGAAGTTAATGAAACTTATGGGGTTGGGGTGTGGAGGACCATCAGAAACCTTTGGGAGAGTCTAAAGAACAACTCAAAAATTGTGGTGGGCAGAGGAGACAAAACAAAGTTCTGGCTAGATGATTGGTGTGGAAATGGGATTTTAAGGGACTTGTTCCCTATTCTTTTCTCAATATGCACAAATAACAACAGCAAGATAGAGGAGATGTGGTCACCACAAGGTTGGAATATAATATTTAGAAGACTGCTAAATGACTGGAAGATTGATGGAATGGTGGAGTGTTTGGGCTTGATTGGTGGATTCCCAGGTACTACTCTAGAGCCAGACAGATTAGCATGGGGACATCACAAAGATGGGGTATTTTCAGTGAATAGATTATACAACTGGGACTTAAAAGATGTGCAGGAAAATCCATTGGACCTTGGAACACAATATGGAAAAGTGTGGCTCCTGCCAAGGTGAAGTGCTTCACTTGGTTGGTTACTAGGAAAAAATGTTTGACTCATGAGGCAATGCAGAAGAGGCGCATCAACATAGTATCTAGATGTCTCCTTTGTAAAGAAGCTCTGGAGACTAACAAACACTTATTCATGCACTGTTAGGTAACTGCTCAGGTGTGGGCTCTGTTTACAAGCATAGCCAATGAATATTGGACTATGCATGAACACACCTCTGGCCTTCTTAGTTGCTGGATCAAAAGGGGAGGCAGCAAAAGTCAGAAAAGATGGTGGAAAACAATTCCAGCATGTATCTGGTGGATTATATGAAAAGAAAGGAATCAGAGAATTTTTGAAGGAAAGGAGTGTACAATACAGAAGATCAAATGGAAAGTAATTACTACTTTAGGTTTTTGGTGTAAAGAACAGGATATAGAAGAGGAGTTCCAATTAGTGGACTTCATAGGTTCTCTGTAAGTATTTCTTTTTAGTCTTTTCCCTTTGTTGTAACAGTTTTTTGGAGGTGGCCAGCATAGCCCTTAATGCTGAGGAATACAAAAAGTTACCAGTTTCAAAAAAAAAAAAAAAACTTGGGTCCCATTACTATATCTCAATAATTTTGCTTGATTTCTGCAGGATTAATTACTGTTGACAAGCAACAAATGGCATTGGGTTGCAAGTGCGTGTACATTTCCTCCTCTTCTAAGGCAATTCTCTCCAACTCCATTACATTGGCTCATTGTAGGATGGTTTGGATGAGTTGTTGTCAGTTTAAGCTTCCTCTTTTGTTCTCCTTTCTTTATGACTATAGTTCTTATGTGCTTCTATTTTTGGGGTGAATGTTGGTTTTCTTATTTTTTTTTGAACAATTTCTTTTGTGATATTAAACTTAAAGGAAAATACAAAAATTTGATCGATCTCCAATGTTTCAGATGTACCAGATACGTTGTTGATCGATAAATAAAAATAGTAATCATTTCAAGAGTTGGTTGTATTCTCTGTACATACTTTCAAATGCAATAAGTTTTTACTAACTTCGGTGATCGTTATCTTTTCTAAGATGGTCACTATTTGCACTTAAATTTAGGAGCTCTTAGCCGTAGATTTTATCTTTGAGTTTAAAATTTGTTTCTCATATTTTGTCATAGCAAAATAAAGAGGCTAGCTAGATATGACTACTGAGACATCAACAGATATTCTAAAATTCTCAAAGATTATTCTACTAAATTTGTGTTTAAAGGTGAAATGGACAGGATATATATTAGCAATGGAGGTTTGATCCTGTTTTGCTTATGCCTTTCTCTTTCCTTCATCAGTAAGTTTATCGGCTAACTTGATTGTTTCCCTTTACAATGAACTTCTTCATTGAATTTGTAGTGTTCTTGTGCAAGCAGAGATTTATCTTTTTCTTTTTACATCTGTTTTGTTGTCTATTGAGAAAGATATTATGTCTCCATCATCATTAACAACAACAACATACCCAGTGAAATCCCACTAAGTGGGGTCTGGGGAGGGTAGAGTGTACGCAAACCTTACCACTACCTCATGGAGGTAGAGAGGCTGTTTCCGGAGGACCCTCAGCTCAAGTACGACAACCCAAGTAAAAGAAGAGGAAACATTATATAGGACATAGTATCCAATAGGAGAAAAGTGCATAATCAACAAAGGAGACAATAACATCAAGAAAATACTGTGAGAGGTGAAACGCAGTAAACGACAAATGGCTATAGGATCACAGACAAGAACTACAAGAGCAACGCTAGGACTACTGCAAACGCTACCCACCGAAACCCTCGCACGGGAAGACAACACGCTACCCCTACTAACCTTCAACCTTAATACACGACCTCCAATCCTTCCTATCTAGAGTCATGTCCTCGGTAATGCGATGCTGAGCCAAGTCCTGTCTAATCAAGGCCGGTCTAACTACCACTCTGTAGAACTTACCTTTAAGTTTCGGTGGAACTTTCTTATCACACAAGACTCCAAAGGCAAGCTTCCATTTCATCCAAGCCGCCCCAATGCGTGACATCACCGTCTATGTTACCACATCCTTGGATTACAGCCCCAAGATACTTAAAACTTTCTTTCTTGGGAATAATCTGTGTGTCAAGTCTCACTTCCCCATCTGCCTCATCCACCGCATCACTGAATTTGCATCCCAAATATTCAGTTTTGGTCCTACTCAACCTGAACCCTTTGGACTCCAGCGTTTGTCTCCACACCTCCAGCCTCGCATTAACTCTGTCCCGCGTCTCATCAATCAATACTATGTCATCCGCAAATAACATACACCATGGTACCTTCTCCTGAATAGACCGCGTCAACTCATCCATCACCACAACAAATAGAAAAGGGCTAAGGACTGATCCCTGATGCAGCCCCATCTCAACTGGGAAATGTTCCGAGTCTCCTCCAACCGTCCTAACCCAAGTCTTGGCTCCACCGTACATGTCCTTTATCGCCCTAATATAAATCATCGAGACACCTTTAGCCTCCAAGCACCTCCAGAGGACATTCCTCGGTACTTTGTCATAGGCCTTTTCAAGGTCAATGAATACCATATGTAGGTCTCTCTTCCTTTCTCTATATTTTTCTACCAGTCTTCGCATAAGATGAATGGCTTCGGTAGTCGATCGTCCCGGCATGAATCCAAACTGATTCTCAGAGATGGACACCCCTCTTCTCATTCTCATCTCCACCACTCTTTCCCAAATCTTCATAGTATGGCTTAGCAGTTTGATACCCCTGTAGTTGTTACAGTTTTGGATATCACCCTTGTTTTTATACAACGAACCATTGTACTCCACCTCCATTCATCAGGCATCTTTGCAGTCTTAAAAATAACATTAAACAGCCCAGTTAACCACTCTATACCTGCCTTGTCCGTGCTCTTCCAAAATTCCACCGGAATCTCATCGGGTCCGGTCGCTCTTCCCCTGCTCATCCTACTAATAGCATTTATAACCTCCTCGATCCTGAAACACCTACAGTACCCAAAGTTCCGAAGTCTTTCAGAGTGCGCCAACTCACCCAACACAATGTCTCCGTCCCCTTCTTCATTTAAAAGTTTGTGAAAGTATCTTTGCCATCTTTGCTTGATGGAAGTCTCTTCCACCAATACTTTGCCTTCCTCATCCTTGATACACTTCACTTGGTCCAAGTCACGAGCCTTCCTCTCTCTTGCTTTTGCAAGCCTATACAATTTCTTATCCCCACCTTTGTCCCCCAGCTCGACATACAAGCATTCGAAAGCTGCCGTCTTAGCCTTCGTAACTGCTAACTTAGCTTCTGTCTTTGTCGTCTTATAAACCTTCTTAAGCGTCCGCTTCTCTTCCTCGTCTTCGCACTCCACCAACTTTGTGTAAGCCACCTTCTTTGCTTCCACTTTGCCTTGGACTTCCCCATTCCACCACCAATCTCCTTTATGGCCTCCAAAATTACCCCTTGAAACCCCCAACACCTTAGAAGCAACTTCCCTAATGCAACTAGCTGCTTTATTCCACATGGTGTCCGCATCCTCACTACCACTCCAAGCCCCCACCCCAGTCAACTTCTCGCCCATCTCCCGAGAAAGGGCAGGGGTCAAGTCACCCCATTTAATCCTCGGTCGATCGAAAACCCTCTTCTTCCTCCTATCCCTCTTAATTTCCAGGTCCATCACCAAAAGCTTGTGTTGGGTAGTAAGATTTTCACTTGGGATACCCTTGCAATCCTTACAGCGACCTCTATCACCCTTCCTAAGGAGTAAGTAATCTATCTGAGTCTTAGCTATCGAGCTACGAAAGGTAACCAAGTGGTTCTCCTTTTTCGGGAAGCATGAGTTAGCAATCACCAACTCAAAGGCTTTAGCGAAATCCAGAAGCGAAGTTCCACCTCCATTTCTCTCCCCAAAACCAAAGCCTCCATGAACATCATCAAAGCCACTAGAAGTTGCCCCGACATGGCCATTAAAATCTCCACCAATGACAATTCTCTCATTGTTTGGTATACCTCTAACTACCTCATCCAAATCCTCATAAAAGAGCTTTTTGGCCTCCTCGTCCAAGCCCACTTGAGGTGCATAAGCACTAATAACACTCAAAGTACATCCTCCAATGACTAGCTTAATCATCATCAACCTATCATTGATCCTCCTAACCTCCACCACTTGCTCCCTCAAATCCCCGTCTACTAAAATACCCACTCCATTTCTATCCCTTGAGCCTCCTGAGTACAACAACTTAAACCCGTCGACAACCCGAGCCTTGGAACCTACCCATCTAGTCTCTTGGACACAATCTATATTTATCTTTCTCTTCTTGAGAATTTTCACTAGCTCTATGGACTTCCCCGTCAACGAACCTATGTTCCATGATCCTACCCTCAAATTATGGGAACCCGTAACCCTATTACCACTATTTTCCCTCGTCCTCGGCGTCAACCGAAGACATGACTCACTACCACCATCAGATACCAAATCCACTAGAAAGAAACTGAAACTAATGTAAAATCTACACAGGAATATACTTAATAATACTGCAACAAGTGTATAATCTAAATGACAACATAGCAACAACTAGACTAACGGTAGAAGCACTGATCCAGACTATAATAGAAAACAAGGAAGCACTGATCCAAAATATAGAAGATGGGGCCCTAATCTGAACTACAAAGCCAATCAGAAATAAAATCAGATTATCAGAAGGTTTCAAAACAGAAGACAGTACACAAAATCTGCAAGAGAGGGCTCAGAAAATAGGTTCAGATCAAGAAAGAAAGAGAGACAGGATAGATAGAACCTGGTCGGTGAATTTTTCGGCCAGATCTGGTTGGTCTCCGGCGACAAACAGTAGCACTGCTGGTGCAATGTTGTTTGGCCGATAGCTCACCGGAGTCAGATCTGGCTCTCGCTGGTTGCTGTCGACCGGATCTGTTGCTGTCGTGGGTTGTCGCCGGCTGCTGCTGCTGTCCGGTGATTGCTGGTGGTCCTCGTCGGCTGCTGGAGACGGAGAAGAAGAACGAAAAAGAGGGAAAGAGAAAGAGGGGAGCGGAGCAATCCCGTCGGAGCTACCGCCTGGTCGGAGCAGCGCTGGTGTCTGTCAGTTTCGCCGGCGTCGCCGGAGAGAAAGCCGTTGGGGTATGGAGAGAAAGCCGTTGGAGAGAGAGAGTCAGTGTCTCCATCATCATTGATAATAGAATTTATAAACTCAAGTGTTTGAGAGTAAAAGAACTTGTTTATTTAACATGCTGAAGCATGTACCGTTGAGAAGTAAAATCTTTGATTTATTTACTTCTTTTCCGATTTATTACTTTGGTTCAACAATTCTTCTATTAAATGCCTATAACTTTGTATGGAGGAAATATGAAAAGTCCTGAACACTAATGCCCTTTCAGAAATATCTTTGTGTTTGTAACTATGAAGACACGTGTAGTGTAATTTACTCATGTCGAACCAAATTTCTCCTCTCTCTCATTGAACCTTCGCAGCTAAATCCCTTGATCTTCTTCTCTTTTTCTATTCCTCCCTCTCTCCCATGTATATTTAGGGACTTTGTTGGTCATCATCAACCTTCCTTTTACAAAGAAAGCTATGGTATGGGGTTTGTGAATCTATTATCAACTTCTTCATTGGAATGGCATGACAAGACTTTCTTAGTCATGTAAAACGCAGGTCTTTTGACATGTCACGTCAAGTTTTCTGAAAATTATGTTCCTTTTATGTTGGGTCCGTGCACAGCACGGGCGTGCATATATATATATATATATATATATATTCCATTGTGCCCTATCTTTAGCTAAGTCTATATTTATACCATGTCTTTTGGGTTTGCTTTCTTCTATGATTTTAGGTCTGCCCGGTTGGTCCCCTTTTAACATCTTCACTTACCATAGTTTCACACCTATGGACCAGCACATCTATAAGTATGAATACTATGTCTAAACCATCTCAATCAACTTCTCGCATTTTTATCCTCAATGTGCCTTCTGGCGAATATATTCATTTCTAATTTTATCTAATCTGATGTGACCACACATCATCTTAGCTTCCTCAATGTGTGCTACTTACACATTCTGGCAAATGTATTCATTTCTAATTTTATCTAACCTGATATGACCACACATCTTAGCATCCGCACAACACTCATAGCAGCCCAACATTCACTGCCACGCGATAGAACATCTCCATTCAAACCATCCAGTTTTAATCCTACGAGTAATATTTTCATCTATCGCACCAAAATTCAATTGATAAAAAATCAATTACATACCTATAACCCTAGAATAAAAAAGAGGCGCAACTATTAAATAAACCCTAATTTCATCGTTTTCAGAGAATCAATGCACGAAAAATATGAACCAGAAAAATTAAAAATAAAACCCAAAAACATGAAATAATTACCTGAAGCAAAGTAATCCAGAAGAGAAATGGATGTTTATCAGAAAAAGAATTGGCGAAACATTGAAGAAGAAGAACAGCGCCAGAGAGAGAGAGAGAATGAGCTTCTGAAATCTTTCTTTTTGTATTTTGACTCAAAACTTTGCCCCTGTATTTTTTAAACAAAACAATAATATCACTTATTTTTATTTTAAAACCAAACAATTTATAAAAAAAAAAAACAGATATCTATTTTTGGTATATATTGCAAATTTGCAATATATCTTAAATTGAAATGAGCACAAGTTGTTTGATAAGAGATGTACTTAATTTTTCATTAAATAATTTTCTTACATTTTAAATATGTTGGTTAAATGTTTTTTCTAATAAAAGTAAGAATAGCATCATTATACATTTATCAAGATTTTCCTGGAATATATGACACAGCTATTGATTAAAATATCTGTAAAAATATCGAATACGAATCATAAAAGTAATCAAACTATTTCAATATATATATCTATATCTATGTTACCTTAAAAACATGAACTCCTAACTTGAATGTTAAATTATTATAATATTCCTAACTTAGGTTGTGATTTTTCGAATAAGTTGTGACTTTTTCAAAGGGCTGTGATTTTTTTATGAGTTGTGATTTTTCCAAAGAGTTGAGGCTTTTTTAATAAGTTGTGACTTTTTCAAAGGATTGTGACGAGGAAAGGTCATGACTTTTCAGATAAGACACAAAAAAAACTTGCTCATATTATCCTTTGTTGACTATAAATAGAGGAGTTCCCTCTAATTTTTCAACGTCAATTTTTTTTAATCTTTTACTCTTCTTCTTCTTCTTCATCTTCTTCTTGCATTTTAAAAAATTTCGTGTGATTTATTGTCGTTGAGTGAGTTTGAATTTTAGCGGAATATATTGTACCACTATTCTGATGAAGTAAATTATTCTATCATAAGAGGGTATATTCTTTAACGTCGACTACTTGAGGAAAATTTTGATGATAATTTTTTTTTCTTAGTATATACAGTAGTATGTAATGTTCCAATATATGAAGTTAAATGATGTAGTCTAAAATCATTTGTTTTTGTTAACAATTTCTCTTGTGATGTAGATATATGCTTCTGAATATCTTTTCTAAAAATGATTAAACTTCTTAAAAGTTGGAGAATTGTCAAGCTTTGTTTTTTGATGCTCAAGACAAAAAAAATGAATTTATTTATCAATCCTACTAATGTGAATTAGATTGTCAGATTGTTTGCTTCGAAATAATTATTATTATATACACATTGCCCTTTTATTTTATTGATTTACTATTTCTTAATATGTAAGTATTTTCGACGAAAAAAAAGTTTATATGACTTGTAATAACGCCAGTTGAAGTTTGTATTACTTTAATTTTTATTGTAGTCTTAATTCATTTGCTTTTGTTAACAATTTCTCTTGTAATGTAGATATATGCTTCTGAATATCTTTTTCCCAAATTATTCAACTTCTCAAGAGTTAGAGAATTGTCACGATTTTTTTTTGTTGCCCAAGACAAGAGAAAGATTCTATTTATCAATGCTACTTATGTGATTTAGATTGTCGTGAACTTTGTTTTAAAATAGTTATTACTATATAAACATTGCTCTTTTCTTTTACTGATTTACTATTTCTTAATATTTCAATATTTTCAACGAATTAAAGTTCATATAACTTATAATAAGGTCTGTTGAAATTTTTATTAGTTCAATTTTTATCGTAGTATAAATTCATATATCCCGAACTTAGGTTGTGACTTTTTTTATGAGTTGTGACTTTTTTGATAAGTTGTGACTTTTTTCAAAGGGTTGTGATTTTTCGATGAGTTGTGACTTTTCCAAAGAGTTGTGACTTTTCCAAATAGTTGTAACTATTTTAATGAGTTCTGACTTTTCCAAAGGATTTTGACTTCTTGGAAAGGTCATGACTTTTCACATAAGACAGAAAAAACACTTTCTCATACTACCCTTTGTTGACTATAAATAGAGGGGTTCCTCTCTTTTTTCAACCACAATTTTTAAAAATCTTCTACTCTTCTTCTTTTTGCATTTTAGAAAATTTGGTGTCATTTACTGTCGTAGAGTGAGTTCGAAGTTTAACAGAATATAAGGTATCAGTATTCTAATGAAGTAAATTGTTCTATCATAAGAGGGTATATTCCTTAACCTTGAGTTCTTGAGGAAAATAATTCTAATGATATAATAATTATTTTTTTGCTTAGTATACACAGTAGTATGTAATATTCCAATATATGAATTTCACAGGATGTAGTCTAAATTCAATTGTTTTTGTTAACAATTTCTCTTATAATGTAGATATATGCTTTTGAATATCTTTTTAAAAATTATTAAACTTCTCAAGAGTTAGAGAATTGTCACGGTATGTTTTTTGATGCTCAAGACAAAAGAATGACTTTATTTATCAATGCTACTTATGTGATTTAGATTGTCAGGTTGTTTGCTTCAAAATAATTATTACTATATAAACATTGCCCTTTTGTTTTATTGATTTACTAATTCTTAAATTTTAAGTATTTTGGACGAAGAAAAGTTTATATGACTTGTAATAACATCAGTTGAAATTTGCATTAGTAAACTTTTTATTGTAGTCTAAATTCATTTGCTTTTGTTAATAATTTCTCTTGTGATGTAGATATATGCTTCTGAATATCTTTTCCAAAATTATTTAACTTCTCAAGATTTAGAGAATGGTCATGATTTGTTTTATAACTTATAAAATAAAAATTAATATACAAAAATAATTCTAAAAAATAAAATGTAGTTGTTCTCCACATTTTCATATGACATCTAAACAAATTGAGTGGAATACACGTGCAAAGCACATCTGGTTAGATGACAAGAAAACTACACAACAAATATCGTCTATAAAGTAATATTAGTGAGATACGACTAATTACATGATTGAACCTCATCAAATTGAAATAAATATATACATTATTACATTTAAATAATAAAAAATTTCATTGACCATCTCCATACGTTCGTTTGAATAAGATATATATATATATATATATATATATCCACATTGAACATTCACAAAAGAATCTGCAATATTATTTTATGCAAATCTTATTAATCAAATCTTCGCTTAAATTTTTGAATTGATAATCACGTGCAACGCACGTGTCGAAAAACTAGTATATATATATATATATTGACTAAAAAGAATAAGAGATGTAAATCGTAAGAGACAGAATTCTCCTGCTACACTGTCTTCATTATCATTAGTGGCTGAAAAATATTTAATGAAACATAATAATTACGCAAAATAAATTCAACTTATAATATATTCATAAATAAAATTTTATTTATAAAATGTAAAATTTTAATAGAAAAATATATTTATCATAAAAACAACGAATGATATACCGTGAGTTTGCGGTATTTTTAATACATTTCACTTAAGAGTTGTATGTGTCTAGGGCCATTTTGCATTGGTATTAATGTATTTTTATCATGTTTGTAGGAAATAAGTTCTGACGTGAAAGTGGAGAGACACAACTGAAGAATTGTGCAGAAAAGGGCATATACGGACGTGACCTACAGGAATTCTTGACCAAGTGTGGAACCACGGTTACAAACGACGGACCGTAGGTCGACCTATGGGCCGTCCTGCAGTTATGTCAAATGAGTCAGAGAAGGGGATTCCAGTACCTGATTTCGAAAGTTTAAGTATGGAGCCACGGAGGAGGATCCACGGATTGTGGATCGAACCACGGTCCGTCCTGCTGATCCGTCGATTGTTACTGAGAGTTGGAGATTTTGAGTTTTGGAAAATTGCCTAAATCCCAAACCACAAAAGGAACCTACGAACCGTAGGTCAGTCCACGGTCCATAGGTCAGTGTCGTAGATCGAAATCGTATCCAGAAACTTTATTTTCTTATTTTGTTTTCTTTTTATTTGGGACATGTTTTTATATATATAGGGCATGTAAACCTTGTTTTTAGGGGTTAGACACTATTATTTTAATTCTAGTTTTTGGCTTTGGAGATTAACTTGCAACTCTAGCAATTCTTGATTTCCTAAGTTCGGTTTGAAGATTTTAACTTTGAAATTCAAGTTGGGTTTTTTGGATTTCTTCCTCTCATTACATAAGTTCATGAATTCTTCTTCTACTAATATGAATTGTGTTCTTGCTACTATGGGTAACTAAATCCACAACTACAGTTGTGGGAACCATGAGCGATTAACAAAATATGAATAGTCACTAAGTAATTCTTGAATAGTGTTATTGCATGCATTGATAATTCTTTCGTTTAAAAGTCTTTTTAGCGGTTGCAAATGTCAGAACTCGCCTTGTTGCTACTTGCCGGACCAAAGAGTTAGTTAATGAGAAAAGAACTATCAACATAGATTTAGTGTGATATTATCTAATAGTCTAGTGTCAATTGGTGTGAGGGTGAAAACTAAGTCATACATTGATGTGATGTCTAATATGAGGTAAAAGTAAGGGTTAGTAAATTATACACACGTAGCCGAACCAAGGTGCGAAGTGAAATTCTCTAGTTGTCAGACCAAGGAATTAGAGATACATAACTTACCACTTTGCATGTGATACACTAGGAAAGGATTGTCATTACTAGGATTACCGTGTTATGAGCTTATTTGTTTCAAAAATCCCCCCCCCCCCTTTACTTACTTGTCTCGGAAATACGTTGACTAAACGAATATAATTATAAGTTAAAGTTAAGTTTAAACCGTATTCCTCGTGGGATCGACCCCAACCTACAAGTTGGGTTCTTTACTTGNTCTAGTGTCAATTGGTGTGAGGGTGAAAACTAAGTCATACATTGATGTGATGTCTAATATGAGGTAAAAGTAAGGGTTAGTAAATTATACACACGTAGCCGAACCAAGGTGCGAAGTGAAATTCTCTAGTTGTCAGACCAAGGAATTAGAGATACATAACTTACCACTTTGCATGTGATACACTAGGAAAGGATTGTCATTACTAGGATTACCGTGTTATGAGCTTATTTGTTTCACAAATCCCCCCCCCCCCTTTTACTTACTTGTCTCGGAAATACGTTGACTAAACGAATATAATTATAAGTTAAAGTTAAGTTTAAACCGTATTCCTCGTGGGATCGACCCCAACCTACAAGTTGGGTTCTTTACTTAATAACTATCACATATATTTCTTTAGGGAGATGTAATTTAAGCGTATCAACGAATAATTAGGGTTGTGAATGCTATTATAAATGTTGTTGAAAATTATGTTAATATGTATGAATGTAAAAGTGGTGTATAAAAGAGAGTTTAGGGGGGCATTTTTCTTTTTTTCACATTTAGCTTTATCCAAGAATAACTTATCCTGGGATTACTATACCACCTCGAGTGAGGGATAACTTATCCCATAACTAATTGTTAATCCTGGGATAAGTTATCCCTACCTTTGCAACCAAACAATGAATTAAAGGCCACTAAAAAGTTATCCCAGGATTAATTCATCTTATCCATCACACCAAACGATTCCTTAAGACTATAGAGCATTGACTAATCAACCAAGTAGACGGCCAACTTTCAGGTCTCGAATTCAAACTCTGAATATGAAGTCGTTTTTCGATAGAGTGCTTCACTGGCAAAGTAAGATTTTTTGTGCGAGTTTGAATTCAAATTAGTTGAATCACCAAGCGAGTATTGAATATCGGGTGAAAAATAAGAAGTTACATTCACTTTCTCCGTGAACCAAAACAAAAACTCACTTTATCCCTTATTATACGAAATTGTTCGGAGTATAAGGATCAAATTATCAAATTTTGCTAAATATTGGAATATAGAATTTTCAAAAAGAAAATGAAATAAATTATAAATGTTAAGAATTTATATATATTATACTATGAGACACAATCATATATATATATATATATATATATATATATATATATATATATAAAGGAGAAACATAGACAAGGTGATGTGGCACATCTCTATGACTTCCATTCTTATTTAAAAAGTATTTATTCAATTCATCAACTTTTCACCTCCCACAATAATTACCTTCTTTATTAGAGATTTTAATATATATATTTATGTATTCTTCCACCTTTATTTTTATAACTCTTAATTAATTTTATTAATGTAGAATAATAATGGGTTAAAAGATGGGAGATGAAAAGACAAAACTTAACCTATATGTATCCTTCCCTACTAAACTATGCATACAATTTTAGGTTTAGCTATCCTTAGGAAATGCTTCAACGTAAGTTTCAATGTATTTTAATAATTTTTTTCTTTGAATAACAGCAATTTATCTAATGAGATCATGTATTGATGAATATTTATTTCGATTATATTTATTTATATGTGTTCTATTCTCCATATATGAATTTATTTTTTATTGACTAAGATTTCTTATCTTATTAGTTGAAAATGTTATATTTTTGCATTTTATTATTATTTTTTGCTCAATATTTGCTAAATATTAATGATTCATGCTATGTCACGTATATAGAGAAGCTTGGTACATACGATGGATTTCTTCTACAATGGTTTATGCACTTGATCTTTAAATTCAAGGAAATAAATTATGCTCCTATTTTATTTCGATTTCTTTTATAATGTATAATTTTCTTAGATTAAATTTGTTCAAAAATATTATTAGTGATTAAAAATTATTTTCAAGTTTATGACTCAAAAGTACATGGCAAAAGTTAAACTCTTGACAAGAAATTAAAAGGACTACTACAACAAATACATTATTTGTATTGGTTCATAAAATTAATAACATACATTATACATTATATATGTTGGTGCATTTGAAACAATTGTTATGAGTAATGTACGAGTCAAACTATTCACTAAGTAACTGTAATTTTTATTATTTTTCTTAATAAATATTTCATTCAAGTAAATTAGTAACTTATTTCCATATTAATGGTAGTTAGAAGATGAATAATCCATCTTCTTTGGGTTTTTTGTAAATCATGATCTTATAATTGTAGATAATACCTTTTTGTTTGGAGAAAACGAAAGAGAAGAAGAAAGTGTATTATCCATAATAGTGTATACTATAATAGATGAGGACTTAATAGTATTAATTGATGTTCCATCAATTATCTTTATTTTTTATATTATTTTGATTATATATATCATATATACACATAAAATTAAACGTTTACAAGGTGATATAAAACTTTTCAATAACAGAGATTTGTTAATTATTTTTTTCTCATTTCTATTGATATATTTTTACTATTATTTTTATTTAATTATTTTTAGAAATCTAATATCTATTATTATAAGAAAAAAATCAGCTAATGAATCAAAAAGACACCACTAAAATTTACTATCATAATAGTCCAAAAAAATGTCTACATGTTTTGCTCTATTGACTAATTGCTAATTTGCTACAACAATTCCTACTATTTAGTAAATCATTATTAATAATTTAAAAATTGATTGTTAGATCAAATCCATGAATAATGGATCATTATGCACATGTTTTAGGCCAATTAGAAAAAAAAGGGAGAAAACATCCAAATCCCCCCTAAGCTATGAGTGGATTTCCAACTACACATTTATTCTTTACGGATGTCCTATTACCCCCTTGAACTACTTTAAAACGGATCAAGTAACCCCCTAAGTGCTGACATGGCATAGAGAGTGCATTTCACTCTCTTTGAGAGGGTGAGAAGCAAAAAAAAAACAAGTAAAAAGAATATTTTTATTATATTTTTGTTATAATTTTAAATAGTATATTTTTCTTTTTTTCTTTTTATTATTTATTTTTATAAGGAAAATTACCTCTTTTAATGGAGGGGAATTACTTTCCCTTTCACTTCCATGGGAGAAGAAGAATAGCAGTCCCAACATCCCCACTATGATAGATGATAAATCTTAATATTTGTCGGAAAAATTCATCAAACGAGCCGACGATGAGGAAGAAATAATCACCGGAAAAGATGAACTCACCGACAAATTTGAAAATTTATTCTTGAGCTTCAAAGCTCTTTAACAATGGTTGTCAAGGGATTTGCATTTCCTCCTTATTTGTCAAATTATTTCTTTAACTCAAATCAATTAATCTAGATGTTTTCAAACTAAAGAACTCAACAATGGGATTTCCATAAAGGATTCAATTTAGTCTCTACAAATTAGTAATTGAAAATGAAATTTTCAGATTTGGATTCAAACCCAGCAACCACAATTTTTTTTTTTACAACTTTGTATGTTAATGGAGTTTTCTGATATTTGGCTTAAATCTTCACAACTAATTCGAAATCAATTAAAAAGTAATGTGTAGATTCAATACACCAAATCCAATCACATTCACAAACTTCTCAGAGTTGCACAAATTCGATGAACACAATGAAGAACAATAAGTCTTTTCTTTTTCAAATTTTATGAAATTAATAAAGCCAACAAAACAATTGAAGGATTTAAGGTAAGTATTATAGAAATCTTTAGTTTGAAGGATCAGTTTGTGTATATATATCAATTACAAATTTTAAAAGAAAAAGAAAATAGGTAAAATAGAATAAAGATGAAAGAAGGATCTAAAAAAGTTGTTTTTTAAAATTATTTTATATAACTGTCAGCGCGTGTCCATTACTTCAGGTTATGAATGTGGGTTTCTAGTTTTAGGGTAATATTTATTCTGTTTTAAAGTAGTTCAAGGGGGTAATAGGACCCCCATAAAGTATAAGTGTGTAGTTGAGAATCGAATAATATGTTATAGGGTCATTTGACTATTTTCTAAAAAAAAAAGGCATTATAATTTGGAATTTAGAAGATCTGTTCTTATTAAAGTTGAAAATACTGTAAATATCATTGTTAATGTGACAATTCAATAAATCATTTCTTAATCATCTTACTTATTTGTAAAAAAAAAAATACATTTAAATATCAATATAATATCAATTTAGAAAAATAGGAACAAGTTGAAGAGGAAGGGAGACGAAACCTAATAAAGGAGTGAATGGAATAGGAAATAATAATAAATATTTCTCATGAATTTTTTAACATAGTTCATATCATTCGCTTCTTATTGAGTTTTATATATATGCTTTTATTTCACTTCTCTATTTCCCCTGAAGTGTATTGTCTTCAATTTTTATGCTTTTAAAGTATTTTAATTTTATATTTTGTGCATTTGCATAGTAAAATTTTACTTTTTACGTAGAAATAATAAGAGAGTACATTTTAATATTTTTTTGTTATAAGCCCAAAATATAAGTTAGAAAATTTTAAGTTATATCTTTTGCTTTATCTTTTGTTTTTTGGACTTAAAATAAGGTGTTTGAAATATTTTTTATTCTATTATAACACTAAAAAAATTTAAAAATTAAACTATTTCTAAACATGCATAAAATAAGTCCATCTAAGAAAGCTCTTACTCAATACTCTCTCTTTCTCGTTCTATATATGTATAGATATTTTTCACTATGAATTTGAGTATAAATTCTTCAAAACTGTTATGACAATTTTTTTTTTATTTAATATGAAAAATACAACAAATCGACATAGTTAATCATTCGTAATATTTAAAAATTATGATAGAAAAAAATTTAATTTCTCAAATAGTGCTCCTTTATATCCAAAGTAAAAAGGGAAATATATGAAATGTACAAATTAGAGCTGTAATTTATATTTATAAAATTACTTTATAACCGTGCGAAGTGCGGACGATTTCACTAGTTATTAATAATGCATAAAATTTAAGAAATCTATGAAAAATTATTGTCAAAGAAAAACTCACATAACAATAAGATCGAAAGAGAGGGAGTATGTCACATTAACAATCTATTTTTATAGTCTAATTTCATAACAAATAAAAATCACATAAATATGAAGTATGATATTTAATATAGTTTGAAACATAATTAACTTAGTATTTGATTTAATTTTCTACACAATTGTACATACTTAATGTCAAAAACAAATTATTTTAGAACATTTTATTATTCAATATATTATTCTATATGAAATAGAATGTGCTCTTTTACACGACTTCCTCTTTGCTCAAGAGGAAGGACAAGTTGGCAAGTAATTAATGGAATAGTGTGAACAAAATAGAAATATTGAAATAAAAAATTACAAGGAAAGTAGGAATTATTTGACTTCACGTTATATCGGATTCTAATACATCGCATAAGAGTCATGTATTCAAAAATAAGAGAGAGTGAGGAATATAACTTTTTTTGTAATTTTTTCAAATGCTAAGAAATTTTAAAGAATATGATAAAATAAATTGTGTATTTAAATATTTTTCTAAGTAGGAAATAAATTATTCATGTATAAAATTAATAAAATATTTTTTGATAATTTAGAAATCCGCATAACTAATACATGTATAAGTTATGAGTGAATCTGTGTATCATTTTATGAAGGATAGAAGGTGAAATAACTAATGTCAGCATAAACTAATATATAGATACACTCATACCTAGTCTTTATATTACTGATACCAACATAACTTTAACTACCTATCTTAGTCACCAAAAAAATCTTTGATTATATATATATATATATATATAAATCATGGTTGAAACTTGTTCATTATTTAAACTTAAAGAGTTTTATAATGTATTTCACACAATGAAAAGTCATAGTTTTTATTAAGAAAATAAAAAATATACGAAGAAGTTGAAATTCAACACCGAGTACATATACCATATAATTTATTGAGAAACTATTTCCCAAAGGTACTTTTCATAAAAGGAGACACATAAATTCATGTAATTAATTAAATTATGACAGCATATTTATTAGGTTTATTATTAATAAATTCTGTATTAAGATTTAAAATTGACAATCAATAAACAGAGGTGAAATTGGATTGTACTTTGGTGTGACATGTGGGCCAATGGACTAACTAAATGGGCTTTTTAGGGCCCACAAATAGCAGGCTTAAATTGGTCTGTCAGCTTGGAACGCGGGCTGCGGGCCCAATAAATGAGGCCCAGAATTGATTAGTTGGACCTCTAACTCAAGTAGCAACAATAAATTAAGGGAGTTACATATTAGACCGTTCGATAAAAAATATTTACACTTTGTTTAGATTATTATTATTCGTTGTATTATATTGTATTGTTAGTTTAAATATAGTACTTGTTTTAATTATTACTTAAGTTTTATTATATATTATCATTTAAATCCATCGTCAAGTGACAACGAAAAGACCATTTTGTGTAACGATCAATTTGGTATGATCGTATCGTTACATTAATATTTTCTTCGCATCCGTCGTTGCTTATTATTTAATAATTCTATTTTATGATATGCTCTACATTTTCATAGTAGCTCTACTCCGTACCCTAGTTTTCTTGTAAGTTTATCATCAAATTATGGATGTGTGACACTGTGTAACGACGGAGAACGATACAATCTATCCAAACATTGTATTCATTAGAAAATAATAAAGTACAATACAATACAGTACGATACGATACATTATGAAACAATACATAATAACTATCCAAACAAAGTGTTAGGTAGGTGGTTCTATAGAGCTTGCGACAAAGGACACCCTGTGTGTAAGCATAATAATGAAAGGAGGCGAATCCTCATATGACCTATCTTAGTCACCAAACATAGTAGCATGATTTTTAGGCATTTACGATATTTTTTCATCATATCACCACTTGGATTTGAGGTTGAATTGTTTGTCATTTGCTTATTTTTTTTTGGTAAAGACTTAAGAGTGAAATTTTTTGATTTACTTTTTTATTTTTCATTTAAGGTCTTTGAAATAGTGTGTGTAACAAACTTCATTGATTGCTTGTTTGACATAATCTAAACATGAGATTATCTTTTATAGAAGTGATGTCATTTTAGTGATTTTGCATTAAAAATATCTTTACAAAATGTTTGGAAAGATAAAATACATATTATAATGATTTAAATAAGTTTTTTTTTATATATATACTAGATGGGTATGTCCCATGTCAACACGGCCCCAACAAATTATATTTTCAAATGGTAGATGTGCTTAGTCATTAATCAAGACCTTCAAGACAAAAAAGCTAAAACTATACAATTTTTGCCAGCATAATTCATATACATTAATCTATCCTATACAAGTGTCTTCATAAGTTTTTGAAATACACATATCAAAGCTAGCTTGCTAATTTATCAACGTAGGTTCTTCCATATCCATATAAAATTTTCATAGCTCAATCATTTCTCAACTCTATTTTTGAAAAGTTGGTCTATCATCTTTGCTTGTAAATTTTGTTTATGCAGTAAAAGAAGTATTGAAATTACACATTGAGAGCAAACAAATCAATCTCCACAATGAATTACACTTTCTTTTTCTGCATTTTATACTCATAAATTAAATGAATGACCACTGTTGATTGCAAGACTCTTGTGTATTGTCGCATTTTGCAATCCTAGTTGTTATAGTTTTGATATACCACAAAGAGAAATTTTTTAACTTGTCACTCTATAACTATTATTTGATGCGCTGCATACTTTGCCCCTCTTTGCTAACTCAAATTCACTTAAAAACAATACTTGAGAAGAAGAGAAATGATAAAGCAATCAAAATTGTTTGTTCCTTTGGCACACCTTGATATAGTGTAACACCCCGTATCCGAAAACAAACCAAATTACAGAATTTCAGAAGCTACAGGTGCCACCTACGGATCGTAGGGTGACCCATGGTCCGTGCTGGTGGTCCGTGGATGGTCACTGCAACCCTCCTCCAAGAAGCCTTAGAAAAATCGGCTAAGTGCTGACCCACGGCCAGACCTACGATCCGTAGGCCAGGCCACGGTCTGTGGTTCACACCTGAAACCTCCCCAGAACCCAGCCTAGAAATTTGGCTAGGGGTCAAGCCACGCCAGGACCTACGGACCGTAGGTTATACCATGATCCGTGGTCCAGGGTCGTGGATCAGCCCCTCAGAAGTCCAGCTTCAGTACTGATTGACGGACGACTAGTATGGACCGTTAGTTGATCGACGGTCCGTCAATCACTCCGACAACAATTAAGTCAAGGGTCTTTCGGTCTTTTCCTATTTCGTTGGACCACTAAATTACGTCGTTTAGACCCTAAATTATGAGATTTTAGTTTGTTTAAGCCTAGAAACATAACTAGAACTTACCTAAGGTAAATCATTAATTAAAACTTAGAAAATTAGAGCTTGAGAGGAGAAAAGAGGTTAAGAACCCTAGTTCAAGAACACATCAAGATTCCATCAGTTTCAGCCCTGAAATTGAAAGATTTCTCTGTGGAATTTGTCACGAGGTATGTGAGATTTCATTAGTGGGTTCCTTTCGCCCATTAGGTCCTTAGATTTCAGTCAGATTCTTGATTCCCTTATCATGACTAGACCTAGAGTTTCTTGAACTTCAGTAGATTATCATGAATTAGTTATTTATATGTTCCAAATTAGATTATCATGTTATTACTTCGTTTCTTGCATGAATTTCAGAACCCTAGCTATGTATTTCTTTAGTTCTTGAATTACACATGCTAGGTCAGATATTTCAGTTATTTTAGATATACATGCCTTAATTTTTGAATGTGTCATTATCAGTTTATTAATGTGCATTCTCAGTTTACATGTCAGTTTGAGCTATCCAGAAAATACAGAAATTCAGTCATAATGTGTTAATCATTTAATCTATAGGGAGTAGCATAATACCGAGTTGGACTAGGGTTCAACATACCCGAATAGTCCCAGAACTACGAGCCACGTAGGTTGTAAGTCCCTTTTGTGGGCATCATTTTAGTGATCACACCAACATGCCTCTGTACCTTTATTCGGGTATATTGGGTCCTTTCGATGGGACTTATACATCGGACTCCATATTTAGCTCATGTAGTTTATTATCGGTTATTAGTATCTCCTACAGTTCAATGAGACTCCATTGCATTGACCATATTTCAGTATTCAGTTTCAGCATGTTATCAATTGGTCATTTCATGTAGTTAGATCAGTATTCAACATCTATATCATGTTCAGATAATGCTCTTGCTTTATTGCTTGTTCAGTTATATGTTTATTTCAGCTTTACTCTATCCTACATGCTCAGTACCTTTCAAGTACTGACTAATTCTTTGCGCTACATCTTCTCGTGATGTAGGTTCAGGTCCTCAACAGTCAGATCACGCATAGATCGGTTCCCGATCTTCAATCCAATAACTTCATTGGTGAGTCCTCATTCTTCAAGGACTAGTGACATTAATTAATTAAGAAATAATTAATAATAATTAATAATAATTCTCCCACTTGGCTCAATGACCATATAACATTAATATTTATTATAACATTAGTTACGCATACAATAAATCTCTTCTATAATGTCGATCATACATACCACAATATAACAAACTACTAATGCGAGTTATGTCGGTTGTACATAAATTTTAAACTACACACCTCCTTTCATATACTACTACATTAGCAACTCATCATACTAGGTTCATAAGCTATAAAAAACATGTAACATTATGGTCCACAATAATGTCTCATAGAGACTTATCTTGTAATATCTCAAAACAATAATGTATACACCATTATGAGAAACAAGAAATTCATTAATGTATATCAGAAACACATAATTTGAGCTCAGAGTGTAAAAATATCATAAATGTATCAATCATAAGTACAACCAAGACCAATTCTTTGAACACGTTCTTTAAATGTCTTTGGTTGTAAGCATTTTGTTAACGGATCTGCAATCATGAGATCAGTTCTAATATTCTCAAGTAACATTCTTTGTTTCTAAACTTCTTCCTTGACGGTAAAGTACTTTAATTCCATATGTTTGGCACCTTTGGAGTACTTATCGTTCTTGAAGAAGAATACTGCTGCAGTATTATCACAATAAATTTTCAGCAGCTTGGTAATGGTGTCGACAACCCCAAGTCTTGAAATGAAGTTTCGCAGCCATAATGCATGAATTGTGGCTTCATAACATGCCACAAATTCTGCTTCCATTGTGGATGTAGCAATGACAGATTGCTTAGCACTCTTCCACAATATTGCTCCTTCAGCCAATAGGAACAAGTAACCAAATGTGGACTTTCTAGTGTCAACGCATCCAGCAAAATCTGAATCCGAGTATCCAGTAACTTCTAAGTGATTGGATCTCTTATACATAAGCATGTAATCCTTCATTCCTTTCAGGTACCTTAAGACTTTCTTTGCACCTTTCCAGTGATCAATACCAGGTTACTTTGATATCTTCCTAGCATTTCGACCGCAAAACTAATATCCGGTCTTGTGCAAGTTTGAACATACATCAAACTTCCAATAATAGAAGAGTAAGGAATTGTTTTCATTTCTTTTCGTTCTACATCATTCTTTGGGCATTGCATGAGATTAAATTTATCCCCTTTTTGAGTAGGAACTATTCCTGCAGAACAATTGTCCATGTTAAATCTCTCTAGAACTCTTTCGATATAGCCTTTTTGAGACAGTCCCAATAATCCTTGTGATCTATCACGGAATATTTCTATCCCTATCACATAGGATGCCTCACCCATATCTTTCATTTCAAAGTTCATAGAGAGAAAGTCTTTCATCTCACGCAATATGCCTAAATCATTAGCAACAAGTAAAATGTCATCAACATACAAGACTAAAAATATAAATTTACTCCCACTAATCTTTTGGTAAATGCACTGACCAACGGTAATTTCCCTAAATCCAAAATATGTTATGGTATCATTAAACTTTATATACCATTGTCGTAAGGCTTGTTTGAGTCCATATATTGACTTCTTTAGCTTACACACCATTTGATCTTTTCATTTAATTTCGAAACACTGTGGTTGATCCATATAAACATCCTCTTCGAGGTCTCCATTAAGAAAGACAGTGTTCACATCCATTTGATGTAACTCTAAATCATAATGAGCTACCAAAGCCAAAACAATTCTTAATGAGTCTTTCTTTGAGACCGGTGAAAAGGCCTCTTTATAATTAATGCCACCTTTTTGAGTGTATCCCTTGGCAACAAATCTGGCTTTATATCGTTCAATATTACCATTAGAATCGCGTTTGGTCTTGAAGACCCATCTACACCCGATTCTTTTAGGATTTTTTGGTAATTGAACAAGATCCCATACTATGTTGTATTCCATGGATTTTAACTCTTCATTCATGGCATCAATCCATTTATCAGACTCAGTCTTTTCTATTGCCTGTGAAAATGAAATCGGATCTTTATTACTTCCGATGTCATAATCTGACTCTTGCAAATAAATTACATAATCATCTGAAATGACCGATTTTCTTAATGGCACTGTTTGTGGTTTATTTACGTTAGATATTTGTGAGTTAGTTCCTTCTTAAAGTGTTTCACCCAAATATTGTTCAACATTGTTAAAGTGTTTTTCAACAAGAGGAACAACATTTTGGTGCGGAAATAGGTACATTTATGGGCAATGAAATATTTACCCTTACCTCATTAATTTCCACATTTTTGTCGTTCAACACTCCCACTAACTTCACCATTCTCAATGAATTTTGCATTATCGATTTCAACAATTCTCGAACTATAATTTGGACAGTAAAACCTATACCTTTTAGATTTTTCTGGATAACCAATAAAGTAACCACTTACCGTTCGAGAATCTAATTTATTTTAATGTGGATTATAAACTCTAGATCCGCCCATGTGTCAAGGAATCAACTTTTTTCATTATGTTAGATAGCATAGTATAAAATTTTAGCAGCATCATTAGATCTTTGTTTATATATGCTGTTGTAAGATAACTGATAACTTAGTTTTTACTCTGTTGGTATGTTTTGATTTTTAGTTCATAACACAAATAAAGTTCTATAATATATTGTACCAAATTTATCATTTGCGTTATGTTAGACGATTAAGTTTTTGGGATAAACGCGCAAAACACGTTTCTAGAACTAGTATTTAATATTTATGAACGGGTAAAGTAGTAATTACTACAGTCTTAATGGGTTATCGATTTACCCAATAACCAATATTCAAGAACCGAATCCGAACCAATAAAATAACTTTTTTTTAATAAAATCATTAAAAGCTCGTTATTCCCATAACCCAATAACCATAAACTAATAACACTTTTTTTTATTCGATTTATCGTCTGTTCGATTTTCGCATACCCCTAATATCTACCATACCTCATCAATATTGATTAGAGAAAGCTAGTGTATTCACTTACAGATTGAACAATCAAACATTACTGTCATAGAAAAAAATCATATTTAAAATGAGAAACCAGAAAAAAAAAAAAAAGACACATAAAGGAATGTTATGGCTTGTTGTATTTGGAATATTTATTTCTTTTGGAAAAATATGAGACAGAAGAAAAGAAAAGAAAGGGAAATGGGAGGATTGGAATAGTCGACGTGTGCAAAAGAATGCCTAAACACCACCATTAACAACATTAAAGAAAACAAGAAGGAGAAATGAGAGAAAGCAACTTGAAGGTTCTGTTGGTACAAGGCAACCAGGAGCGGACCCACGTTGGTTCCAGGGGGTTCACTCGAACCCCCTCGGCAAAAAATTACACTGTATATATAAGGTAATTTTCTGTATTTATGTGGATATATATATATTTTGAACCCCCTCAATGATAAGGAGAAAGATATAGCCTAGTGGCAAGTTCCCTGAAAATTAAGCCTTACGTCGAGGGTTCGAATCCCTGCATTAGCGTTTTATTTTTTTCTTTTTCAGTTTCAACTTACTTTTTTAAGGTTTCAGTTCCGTTTTTGACGTTTTTTTTTTAGTTTTTTATTTTATAAAACATGCTAAAAGTGTGATTTTAAACCCAAAAAAATTTAAGGGTCCGCCACTAAAACTAAATACTACTACTTTCTTGAGATTTTGTTTTGTTGGCTTATATATAAACGTTTATACTTTTATTTTTCGAACCCCCTGAACGAAAATCCTAGGTCCGCCACTGAAGGCAACAAAGAGGTACTCCGCAATCTAAGATTTTTCTTCTGCCCATGCCCCATAGAAAGGAACAGAAGTTCTTGTAGTGACTCCATTTGTATCGAGGAAATAATGTGTCCTATGTTAATTAGTATCAAATGGTACTGATTCACTTCTTCTGTACTATACTAGACAAAATGGTAAAGCTTTTCTCTTTGCCTCCTGTCTATTCTTCTCTCTAGTTTTTTTTTTTGCGTGGATTTTTCTACTTGTTTCTCTTAATACAAAGATACAAGTAAAGAAGCACTTGAATGCAGCTAAGGTCAACAAAACTCAGGATCCTCTTCCTCAAAGCACCGTTGATTTTTGAACTCATCTAATAGCAGTTCACTATAAGTTCAGTTGGTCTCTAGAAATCATGCAGCGGGAATGGCAACTTGAATCAGAGTTGGATTTAAAATTTGAACTCTATGGCTTCAATTTTAAAGTTCATAACGTTGAACCTATTATATTTTTAAAATTATGGGTTCAGACCTTTTTATTGAATATTTACACATAAATCTATACTCCACACTAGAAGTACTTGTTCAGATGAACCCGATATTATGAGTTTGCTTGCATCAGCCTCCGATGGGGATTATCCTACTAAACTGTCGATGTCTCAGGGTGCATTCGATATTGAGGAGAATGTTTTCCATGACAAATTTCATAGGTATAAAAGTAGGTCCTTATAATAATCATAGTTCGTACAAAGTGGAGGATTCATTTTGCAGATATTGATTTAACACAAGAGTTGATAACAATATATAAATGTTGGTTCAAACAAGGGAGTAAGGTAGGATTATTTGTAACAAAAAATGGCTTTCTGACAGATAATATTTTCAATATTTTAATGTAATCAACTAATCATACACTAGAAATGGTTTCAATGAGGAAAACATCTTCTCAGAAAATATTTTCCATCATAACTGCATTATCTCTCCCAAGTATATCTCTCTGAACAACCCTATGAAGTTTGCCTCAATTCTGCTTTTTTATTCTATAAGTAAAGGGATGGTTGGGAAGCTTGCCTCAGTTCTGCATCCCAGGCGAATCTTTCATGAATAAAGATTTTTGTACCAAGGCCCAAGCTCATGACTTCAAAGCTCAAAATGAACACACTGTATGGAGTAAAAATCCACGTTTTGCTAACAGATGAACCAGACTACGACATAAGGCTAAATTGGAACCGAAGAGACATCAATCCTTCTTGCCTCAGACCTATCAAATACTGGGATCGAACCCTTAGTATGATTTGGACCGATTTCACGTCGCTCCAACCGAAGCTGCTTTGTAACCGGGAAATCTTGGGATCTCTCGCTGATAACAATCACTTTCCAGCTGAAGTATGCTCATAATGGCCATCGATAGACCAACAGTCAGCCTCGAGTCCAGCAGCCTGCCCCCTATCAATCTTGAGCCCAACATCAGAGCTCAACCAGGTCCTACTAAGTAGCCTTTTCAGAACTAGCGTGTAGTCTTTTCACACTATGACGCTGGTCTATAAAAGAACCCTCTCAGAAGAATGAGGAGAGGGAGGAACTTCTATGAAAACATCACGAGAGGATTCTCCAATTTGCTTCCCTTTTATTTTTCTTCGCCTTTGAGTCGTTAACATTCTTTTACTCAATCACTACTTTGTTAACTACTCTTTTGGTTTAGTAACTTAATCACCTTAATTCACCACCCTTAAATTAATTTATTTTTTTAACAAATTCTACTATTGTCCAGAATAACAATTTTTTCGGCAAACAATTTTATGAACCATATTTCTAGAAAGACTACAACATAAAGCATAAAATTTGAACCAAAGTGCTTCATCAGGGAGTAATAGAAACAAAATAACAAACCAGTGTGATACAAGTTGTTCTACATATGATTGCATGAGCAGAACACAAATGAATTAGAGTTATCAAAGTATAGTAAAGAAGTATAAAAATAAAAACCTTAAGTTCAAAAACGGTAGACTCTTTGAGAGCGGAGATAGCATCAAGATCAGCCAGTTCTTTCTCTGTTTTAGGTTCTGAACCTGCCTCCATCCATAACGCCATTGTTATAGCAGCCAAACCTTTTGATTGCCGGAACTTGTATCTGCTCGAAGGTGAAATAGAGACGCAGAGTTCAAAAATGAGACTTCGGGTTCCGGGCTGGACTATTGGGTCGAACTTTCTCGAAGATTTTGATAAATGGCCTTCTGCAGGCCCCGTCGAAGGCTTCTTGGAAAATTAAGTTTCACAGAAAAATAATTTCCCAAAAAAAAAAAACTCCCTATATCTATAGACGTCAAAGTGGGCCAGTCCAGTCCTATCCGTCCAAGCCCTGCGGGCCAAAGAATTTGATGGGGTAGGGCGGGCCGACCCTTCATTTGAAAAGGCTGTAAAATGGTCAACCCGACCCAACCCTAGAAGGGTCAACGACTGGGGCGGGGCAACCCTTTTTTTTTATGTCAAATCAATGTCACAAATAGTAACATTGTTTCAATAATTCTAAATAAAAAATCTAGCAATAAATATTTAAACAAAAAAATAATAATCTCTTAAGTAAATAATATCTGAAAAACAAACTAGTAAACTAAAGAATATTTTTGACTAAAACTTTAGTTAGCAATACATAATTACTTAAAGTATTTGTTAAATGAAATCGAGAAAATTGTTACATACGTGAAAATTGTCCAATATCGTAGCAGAAACGAGACGACAATAAAACTATAAGAGTAAAGAGACAGAGGGTTGTAGTTCAATAATTTAGAGAGACAGAGAGTTGTAGTTCAAGAATTTAGATATTAGGGTTTAGGGACTTAAGTTTTTAAGAGTAATGGCTTTAGAATTTATAAGGCTTTAGCCTTTTAATTCTTCATGTACTAGTAGTCTAGGAGTACTAATCTACTATAGCCGTATAGGTTAGAGGTTACATTTAAGTTTTCTAGTTTTTAATATTTATTTTAATTAAAATTAAATAATTTGGCCCATGGGCCAACCCCGGCCTGACCCGATCAAGCCTCAAGGGTTAGGGCCTAAAAGGGTTGGGCTTATAAGCCCCAGTTTTAAATGGGATTGATAAATCATATCCCAACCCTGCCCCAATAACGGGTTGGGTCGGGCTGGCCCCATGGGCTAAGCGCTTTTTGACAGCTCTACCTATATCCCAATTTATGTGACTAAAAATACTTTCATGTTTAGTCAGTCCAAAAAAGAATGACACATTTCTATATTAAGTAATAATTTAACTATAAAATGTCTAGTTTACCCTTAATGAAATTATTTACAGCCACACAAATTTCTATCATTCATTTTGGACCACAAATTTTAAAAGTCTTCCTTTCTTTCTTAAACTTCGTGTCGAGTTAAACTACCTCACATAAAATGAGACGGAGGGAGTAATAGAGAAAATATATACAAATCCCTCTTAAATTTGGCAGCACAACTTACTTTAGCATTTTAACTTTAATACGTTTAAACAACTCCTTAATAACTTTTGAGTAAAGTAATTACCCTCATAGTATAATACCACTCTCACCCGCCACATCATAGCCATGTAAGCACCACATCACAGCCATATAAGTATCACGTCATTAAATTTTTTGTTTATTCACCTTTTTCGTTAAACACTTTTTAAAATTCATTACATAATCAATTAATTAATTAGTTAAAATACATTTTCTTAAATCAAAAATTAAAATGTGGAGCCATTTTCATTAATTTAAATATTTTTAACAAGTGGGACCTACTTAAATTTCTCCTCTTCTATGCCTCTTCATTTCTTTCTTCTTCGTTAATTTTCACGGAAAAAAATTTCTGTCCATTTTCAACCTTTAATGGTTGTTTTTTTCTTACAATTCATCATTTTTTGAAAAAAATAATAATAACATACTAACTTTTTCTTCGTCGAACTCTCTCCCTCCCCACCCCACTCCCACAAATCTGCCATTGGGAGAATGAATTTTTTGAAAGTAATTTTTTTTGACAATTCAAATGAAAAATAAAAGTTGTATAAGAAAGTTGATAGACCTACATTTTATCCATCACAACTAATAGAAATTAAAATGGATCACTCAACAATAACATAGTTTATATTTGTGAAATCGACGTCAAAAATATGATGTTGGTGTTGGATTTTGTGGATTACTAAAGGGTTGGTGGAATGGAAGTAGGTGTGGAGGTGGGAGATAAAGATGAAAAAAGAAATGGCTAGTATGGAAGAACAAAGGTATAAAAATGTTTCAATGGAGAAAAAAGTATTGGGGAAGACAACAAAATAAAGAGAGATTTTTTTTTTTAAAAATGGGACCCAAAAAATTTTATTTACCTCTAAATTAGAAATTTCACATATTTAAAAAAAAAGTTAATTTATAAAAAAAATATTTAAAATATTAGTTGTATACTAGCCAATAAAAAAATGGCATGTATACAATTTTATAATTCAGTTTTTTCATTTTTATTTTTCACTTGCTTTTAGGAGAGTAGATTCACTCTCTCTGCCACATCACTCCTTAGGGGATACTTATTTCACTCGAAAGTTATTAAGCGATATTTAAACATTTGTATAGTTTTTTAAGTGTTAAAGTAAGTTGTGCTGTAAAATTGAAGGGAATTTTTATGTGTTTTCTCCAAAAAAAAGTAAAACAATTTTGAGAATTGCCAAATGACTATAATTTGGCCAGAATTGTAAAAAGACTATTTTAACTTTTCTTGTTTCAAAATAAAGTCAAATCTTTATTATTATAATTTCCTAAATTTCAAAAAAATACGTGTAAACAATAATTATGTTTAATGAGTTAGAATTATCATTAGTTATGTGAAGAAAATTATTTAACGGGAATCATAACGTGGGATCCATCACAATCTAACTTCACCTTCTTTTAATTCATCCTAATTCACTATTTTTTAATTCCTCTTTCTTCATCTTTTTTCTATCATCATTTCTCTTTTCTTTTCCATTACATATAAAATTAATTCTATTATACAAATTCTAATTCCATAAGATATTTTTGGATACATCTTGTCAATGGTTTTATAATTTTTGAACTTATAAAATAACATTTATTTATTTCTATTACATACAAATATCCAATTCTAAAATCAAGCACTCACAAAAAATATTAATTAATATTTGTCACGCCCCGAGGCTACCCCCTTGACGTAATACGGGACCTAAAATCACGAGTGACCCCAAGCTAACCCTGAGTTGGCATATCATAAGCAAACTGGACATATCTATGAAAAGATGAACTAATGCAGAAGCTAAAATCTGAGATAACTGAATGATGGGGAATACCCAATAATGGTCTGAATATATATAAAGTTCTAAGAGTTTAGTGATACCGAATAGTCACTCAAAAACTAACGCTGAATCTAAACTATGTCTGAAAAAGCCTCTATTGACTAGAGTTGCTGGGACATGTCCTCAGCTAACCCTAGCAAAATTGAATTTGAAATGAAAGACTAAATCTGAAAACATGTTTATTGTCCTCAAAGTATGAGGACTCACCATTGAAGCTGTTGAATGTGGATCGAAAATCGATCTATGTGTGATCTGAATGCTGAGGACCTGAACCTACATTATGAAAAGATGTAGCGCAGAGTAGAAGGCACTGAGCATGCATGATATGATAAAAGTTGAACAAAACATATAAGCTGAACAAGCATAACTGAGCAATGACATAATCTGAACATGATGAAACTACTGAAATATACTTAAAAAGAACTGAACTGAATGCAATGACCAAGTGTTAATCATGAAGATAACATGCTGAATTGTAAACTAATATAAATGCTGAAAAACCTGGTCAAATGCATTAAGAGTATGACTGTGACAACTACTATTAACTGATATAAAACCACATGAGCTGAATGTGGAATTCGATGTATACGCCCCATCGAGAGGACCCAATATACCTTGCCAGAGGTATAAAGACATGAATGATGTGATCACTAAATCTGATGCCCATAGAGGGGACTTATAAACCTACGGGGGCACGTAGTTCTGGGACTATGAGGGTACGCTGAAACCCTAGTCCACTCGGTGCTAAGCCTACTCCCAACTAAATATGTATATGATACATTATGACTGAAATACTGAATAGCTCAAAATACTGACATGCAAATATGAGAATGTAACAATTATATACTGTGACATTCAAAACTGGAGCATGTATATTTGTTTAACTGACCTAGCATGTGTAATTCATGAACTAAGAGAATCTACACAACTAAGGTTCTGAGTTTCATGTAAAGAACCAAGCAACGATTCCACGAAAACATGATAATCTGATTAGGAATACTCTAATAGCTAAATCACAACTAATATCTAAGGTTTTAGAAACTCTAGGTCTAAGAAAGATATAGCAAATCAAGAATCAGACTGAATTCTAGGGATCTAGTGGGTAAAAGGAATCCACCAGTGAAATCCCACATGCCTAGTGACAAAATTCACGTAGAAATCTTTCGATTTTAGGGCTGGAACTGAAGAAAATTTGATGTGTTCTTGGAAGGGTTTGGGTCGCCTCTTTTCTCCTCTTTTTGCTCTAATTTCTGGTGAATTTTGGTGAATAAAGGTTTTGGTTATGTTCTAACTAGGTTATTAGGCTTAAACTGAGTAATACGACGTAGTTTAGGCATCAAACAACGTAGTTTAAGGGTCCAACGCATAGGAAAAAGGACCAAAATGACCTTGACTTAATTCTAACGAAGACCACCCATGAAGGGACCTACGGTCCGTCGTTTGACCTATCAGCCGTCGTTTGGGTTCGTCGTTAATGATCTACCCGACTGGGCTTCACTAAAACGAGCAAAACTTTTTACTCTAAGATCAGATTTTAGCAAACTTGGTGGCGTTGGAAAGAGGATTCAATTATGTTTTATTTGATTGGTCATGGGTCACCTAGTTCCTTTTGTTCTAAGAGTTATGACTGTTTGAAGTTGACCCAACAACAATTTCTCCCTCTAACTCGCTGCTGACCCTCACCTACGGTCAAAACTACGGTCCGTAATTCCAACCACGGACCGTATTGGTCAACCGTGGGTAGGATCAGAGACTATAAAGATTTGGGTAAAGCTGTCAAAATGGGCTAGCCCAACCCAACCCAACCCAACCCAATCCTAACGGGCTAAAGAGTTAAATGGGTTGGGATGGGCTGACCCTTTTAATTAAAGGGTCTATAAAATAGCAGCCCAATCCAGGCTTAAGCGGGCCACGGGTTGGCCCTTCAACCAAAAAATGAACAATATTACTCTCTTAGAAAGAGTATCTAAAAGTATCGAACGTTGATGTTTATGAACACGACATCAATACATATAAATTTTCATTTATGAATCACACACTTCGGTGAATACTTACAAAAATACATTTATGAATCATACACTTCGATAAATACTTACAAAAATACATAATAGTCAACATAAGATTTAGCGGAAAAATATTGATCACTCCACCATTCCTCCCACAAAAAACTAGCTAGTTTAAAAGACTTGATTTTTTATTTTTAAAAATATTTATTGATAAAAACTTTACAAATAAAACACTACTAAAAATATATATAAAAAAATATTTTTATATTCATAGCCCACGGGCTGGCCTCTGAGTCTTGCGGGTTGGGCCTACGAGGCTAGCGGGCCAAATGAGGTTGGGCTAAAAAGCCTCGTTTCTAAATGGGCCAAAAAAATTAGGCCCAACCCTACTTAATTCAAGGGTTGGGTTGGGTCGGCATAACGGGCCAAACCCATTTTGACAGCTCTAGATTTGGGCCTGAACGACGGAACCCCACCTACAGTCCGTGGGTGGTTCCGTTGGTACTGGCACCAAATTTTCTGAAAACTAGAATTTTCTTCGTTTTGAGATCCGAGGTGTAACAATATCTAACTTCATAACACAAAATTTGTTGCGGATATACAATATTACATTTGTTTTCTTTATTTTTTTTTATAGTATATCTAATACACCATCATTAATATTTAAAAATATATGATTTGTTTTTTTGTTCACTAATATACTCATTTGCATATTATATTTCATAATCATCTTTTAAAAAGAAATAAAATATTTTTTGTATAATAAACTTTAAAGATTATTCTTTTCAGAAAATAACAAATCTTTTTTTGATAATGTTTGTACTTTTATATATATATATATATATATATATATATATAAGATAAGTTTTGTGTAATAAATTTTAAAGTTGGATGACTTTATGTAACAAAAAAAATAAGAAAGTATTTTTCCATAAATTTCTTTCATATTTAATAGCGAAAATATGACATAACACTCTAAAATGAGCTAGTTACATTTTAAGATAATTTTAGAAACCTCCCAAAATATTTTGCTTCATAACACAAATTTGTTATAATTTAAATAGTATATTTTTCTTTTTTTCTTTTTATTTATTTATTTTTATATGGAAAATTACCTCTTGGAGGGGAATTACTTTCCCTTTCACTTCCACGGGAGAAGAAAAATAGCAGTCCCAACATCCCCATCTCTGATAGATGATATATCTTAATATTTGTCAAAAAAATTCATTGAACGAGCCGGCGATGAAGAAGAAATAATCACCGGAAAAGATGAACTCACTGACAAATTTGAAAATTTATTCTTGAGCTTCAAAGCTCTTTAACAATGGTTGTCAAGGGATTTGCATTTTCTCCTTATTTGTCAAATTATTTCTTTAACTCAAATCAATTAATCTAGATGTTTTCAAACTAAAGAACTCAACAATGGGATTTCCATAAAGGATTCAATTTAGTCTCTACAAATTAGTAATTGAAAATGAAATTTTCAGATTTGGATTCAAACCCAGCAACCACAATTTTTTTTTTTTGCCAACTTTGTATGTTAATGGAGTTTTCTGATATTTGGCTTAAATCTTCATAACTAATTTGAAATTAATTAAAAAGTAATGTGTAGATTCAATACACCAAATCCGATCACATTCACAAACTTCTCAGATTTGCACAAATTCGATGAACACAATGAAGAACAATAAGTTTTTTCTTTTTCAAATTTTATGAAATTAATAAAGCCAACAAAACAATTGAAGGATTTAAGGTAAGTATTATAGAAATCTTTAGTTTGAAGGATCAATTTGTGTATATATATCAATTACAAAAAAAATTAAAAGAAAAAGAAAATAGGTAAAATAGAATAAAGATGAAAGAAGGATCTAAAAAAGTTGTTTTTTAAAATTATTTTATATAGCTGTCAGCGCATGTCCACTACTTCAGGTTATGAATGTGGGTTTCTAGTTTTAGGGTGATATTTATACCGTTTTAAAGTAGTTCAAGGGGGTAATAGGACCCCCATAAAGTATAAATGTGTAGTTGAGAATCGAATAATATGTTATAGGGTCATTTGACTATTTTCTCAAAAAAAAGGCGTTATAATTTGGAATTTAGAAGATCTGTTCATATTAAAGTTGAAAATACTGTAAATGTCATTGTTAATGTGACAATTCAATAAATCATTTCTTAATCATCTTACTTATTTGTTAAAAAAAAAACATTTAAATATCAATATAATATCAATTTAGAAAAATGGGAACAAGTTGAAGAGGAAGGGAGACGAAACCTAATAAAGGAGAAGTGAATGGAATAGAAAATATTAATAAATATTTCTCATGAATTTTTTAACATAGTTCATATCATTTGCTTCTTAGTGAGCTTTATATATATGCTTTTATTTCACTTCTCTATTTCCCCTGAAGTGTATTGTCTTCAATTTTTATACTTTTAAGTATTTTAATTTTATATTTTATTCATTTGCATAGTAAAATTTTACTTTTTACGCAGAAATAATAAGAGTTATATCTTTTACTTTATCTTTTGTTTTTTGGACTTAAAATAAGGTGTTTGAAATATTTTTTATTCTATTATAACACTAAAAAAATTTAAAAACTATTTCTAAACATGCATAAAATAAGTCCATCTAAGAAAGCTCTTACTCAATACTCTCTCTTTCTCATTCTATATACGTATAGGTATTTTTCACTATGAATTTGAGTATAAATTCTTCAAAATTGTTATGACAATTTTTTTTATTTAATATGAAAAATACAACAAATCGACATAGTTAAACATTCGTAATATTTAAAAATTATGATAAAAAAAAATTTAATTTCTCAAATAGTACTCCTTTATATCCAAAGTAAAAAGGGAAATATATGAAATGTACAAATTAGAGTTGTAATTTATATTTATAAAATTACTTTATAACCGTGTGAAGTGCGGATAATTTCACTAGTTATTAATAATGCATAATATTTAAGAAATCTATGAAAAATTATCGTCAAAGAAAAACTCACATCACAAAGATCGAAAGAGAGGGAGTATGTCACATTAACAATCTATTTTTACAATCTAATTTCGTAACAAATAAAAATCACATAAATATGAAGTATGATATTTAATATAATTTGAAACATAATTAACTTGGTATTTGATTTAATTTTCTACACAATTATACATACTTAATTTCAAAAACAAATTATTCAGAACATTTTATTATTCAATATATTATTCTATATGAAATAGAATGTGCTCTTTTACACGACTTCCTCTTTGCTCAAGAGGAAGGACAAGTTGGCAAGTAATTAATGGAATAGTGTGAACAAAATATAAATATTGAAATAAAAAATTATAAGGAAAGTAGGAATTATTTGACTTCACGTTATATCGGATTCTAATACAACACATAAGAGTCATGTATTTAAAAATAAGAGAGAGAGTGAGGAATATAACTTTTTTTGTAATTTTTTCAAATGCTAAGAAATTTTAAAGAATATGATAAAATAAATTGTGTATTTAAATATTTTTCTAAGTAGGAAATAAATTATTCATGTATAAAATTAATAAGATGTTTTTTCATAATTTAGAAACCCGCATAACTAATACATGTATAAGTTATGAGTGAATCCGTGTAACATTTTATGAAGGATAGAAGGTGGAATAACTAATGTCAGCATAAATTGATACATAGATACACTCATACCTACTCTTTATATTACTAATACCAACATAACTCTAACTACCTATCTTAGTCACCAAAAAAATCTTTGATTATATATATATATATATATATATATATTTAAATCATGGTTGAAACATGTTCATTATTTGAACTTAAAGAGTTTTATAATGTATTTCACACAATGCAAAGTCATAATTTTTATTAAGAAAATAAAAAATATAAAGAAAAAAACATACGAAGAAGTTGAAATTCAACACCGAGTACATATACCATATAATTTATTGAGAAACTATTTCTCAAAGGTACTTTTCATAAAAGGAGACACATAAATTCATGTAATTAATTAAATTATGACAGCATATTTATTAGGTTTATTATTAATAAATTCTGTATTAAGATTTAAAATTGACAATCAATAAACAGAGGTGAAATTGGATTGTACTTTGGTGTGACATGTGGGCCAATGGGCTAACTAAATGGGCTTTTTAGGGCCCACAAATAGCAGGCTTAAATTGGTCTGTCAGCTTGGAACGCGGGCTGCGGGCCCAATAAATGAGGCCCAGAATTGATTAGTTGGACCTCTAACTCAAGTAGCAACAATAAATTAAGGGAGTTACATATTAGACCGTTCGATAAAAAATATTTACACTTTGTTTAGATTATTATTATTCGTTGTATTATATTGTATTGTTAGTTTAAATATAGTACTTGTTTTAATTATTACTTAAGTTTTATTATATATTATCATTTAAATCCATCGTCAAGTGACAACGAAAAGACCATTTTGTGTAACGATCAATTTGGTATGATCGTATCGTTACATTAATATTTTCTTCGCATCCGTCGTTGCTTATTATTTAATAATTCTATTTTATGATATGCTCTACATTTTCATAGTAGCTCTACTCCGTACCCTAGTTTTCTTGTAAGTTTATCATCAAATTATGGATGTGTGACACTGTGTAACGACGGAGAACGATACAATCTATCCAAACATTGTATTCATTAGAAAATAATAAAGTACAATACAATACAGTACGATACGATACATTATGAAACAATACATAATAACTATCCAAACAAAGTGTTAGGTAGGTGGTTCTATAGAGCTTACGACAAAGGATACCCTGTGTGTAAGCATAATAATGAAAGGAGGCGAATCCTCATATGACCTATCTTAGTCACCAAACATAGTAGCATGATTTTTAGGCATTTACGATATTTTTTCATCATATCACCACTTGGGTTTGAGGTTGAATTGTTTGTCATTTGCTTATTTTTTTTTGGTAAAGACTTAAGAGTGAAATTTTTTGATTTACTTTTTTATTTTTCATTTAATGTCTTTGAAATAGTATGTGTAACAAACTTCATTGATTGCTTGTTTGACATAATCTAAACATGAGATTATCTATTATAGAAGTGATGTCATTTTAGTGATTTTGCATTAAAAATATCTTTACAAAATGTTTGGAAAGATAAAATACATATTATGATGATTTAAATAAGTTTTTTTTTTATATATATATATACTATATGGGTATGTTCCATGTCAACACGGCCCCAACAAATTATATTTTCAAATGGTAGATGTGCATAGTTATTAATCAAGACCTTCAAGATAGAAAAGCTAAAACTATACAATTTTTGCCAGCAGAATTCATATACATTAATCTGTCCTATATAAGTGTCTTCATAAGTTTTTGAAATACACATATCAAAGCTAGCTTGCTAATTTATCAACGTAGGTTCTTCCGTACCCATATAAAATTTTCATAGCTCAATCATTTCTCAACTCTATGTTCGAAAAGTTGGTCTATCATATTTGCTTGTAAAATTTGTTTATGCAGTAAAAGAAGTATTGAAATTACACACTGAGAGCAAACAAATCAATCTCCACAATGAATTACACTTTCCTTTTCTGCATTTAATACTCATAAATTAAATGAATGTCCACTGTTGATTGCAAGACTCTTGTGTATTGTCGCATTTTGCAATCCTAGTTGTTGTAGTTTTGATATACCACAAAGAGAAATTTATAACTTGTCACTCTATAACTATTATTTGATGCGCTGCATACTTTGCCCCTCTTTGCTAACTCAAATTCACTTAAAAACAATACTTAAGAAGAAGAGAAATGATAAAGCAATCAAAATTGTTTGTTCCTTTTGGCACACCTTGATATAGTGTAACACCCCGTAACCGAAAACAAACCAAATTATAGAACCGCCTACGGACCGTAGGGTGACCCATGGTCCGTGCTGGTGGTTCGTGGATGGTCACTGTAACCCTCCTCCAAGAAGCCTCAAAAAAATTGGCTAAGTGCTGACCCACGGCCAGACCTACGGTCCGTAGGCCAGGCCACGGTCCGTGGTTCACACCTGAAATCTCCGCAGAACCCAACCTAGAAATTTGGCTAAGGATCAAGCCACGCCATGACCTACGGACAGTAGGTTAGACTACGATCCATGGTCTAGGGCCATGGATCAGACCCTCAGAAGTCCAGCTTCAGTACTGATTGACAGACGACCAGCACGGACCGTCAGTTGATCGACGGTCCGTCATTCACTCCGACAACAGTTAAGTCGGGGGTCTTTCGGTCTTTTCCTATTTCGTCGGACCCCTAAACTACGTCGTTTAGACCCTAAATTATGAGATTTTAGTCAGTTTAAGCCTAGAAACATAACTAGAACTTACCTACAACAAATCATTAATCAAAACTTAGAAAATTAGAGCTTGAGAGTAGAAAAGAGGTTAAGAACCCTAGTTCAAGAACGCATCAAGATTCCATTAGTTCCATCCCCGAAATCGAAAGATTTCTCCGTGGAATTCGTCACGAGGTATGTGATATTTCACTAGTGGGTTCCTTTCGCCCATTAGGTCCCTAGATTTTAGTCAGATTCTTGATTCCCTTATCATGACTAGACCTAAGGTTTCTAGAACTTCAATAGATTATCATGAATTAGTTCTTTATATGTTCCAAATTAGATTATCATGTTATTACTTCGTTTCTTGCATGAATTTCAGAACCTAGCTATGTATTTCTTTAGTTCTTGAATTACACATGCTAGGTCAGATATTTCAGTTATTTTAGATATACATGCCTCAATTTTTGAATGCGTCATTATCAGTTTATTAATGTGCTTTCTCAGTTTGCATGTCAGTTTGAGCTATTCAGAAAAATACATAAATTCAGTCATAATATGTTAATCACTTAATCTATAGGGAGTAGCATAATACCGAGTTGGACTAGGGTTCAGCGTACCCGAATAGTCCCATAACTACGAGCCACGTAGGTTGTAAGTCCCTTCTGTGGGCATCATTTTAGTGATCAGACCAGTATGCCTCTGTACCTTTAGCCGGGTATATTGGGTCCTCTCGATGAGGCGTATACATCGGACTCCACATTTAGCTCATATAGTTTTATTATCGGTTATTAGTAGCTCTTACAGTTCAGTGAGACTCCATTACATTGACCACATTTCAGTATAGTCAGTATTCAGTTTCAGCAAGTTATAAATTGGTCATTGCATGTAAGCTCAGTATTCAACATCTATATCACGTTCAGATGATGCTCTTCCTTTATTGCTTGTTCAGTTATATGTTTATTTCAGTTTTACTCTATCTTACATGCTCAGTACTTTTCAAGTATTGACACATTCTTTGCGCTACATCATCTTCTCGTAATGTACGTTCAGGTCCTCAACAGTCAGATCACGCATAGATCGGTTCCCGATCTTCAGTCCAACAATTTCAGTGGTGAGTCCTCATTCTTCAAGGACTAGCGACATGGCTATTTTATCGCTTTTAGTCTTTAGTTTTTTTTTCCAGTTTTGCTAGATCTAGTTGGGGTATGTCCCAACATTTCTAGTTAGTTTAGAGGCTTATTTCAGACATAGTTAGTTTTATCTTTAGTTTTAGAGTTTAATTTTTCTTTTGTATTCAAACTCTCAGCTTTTATATATTCGGACAATATATGGGTATTCCCCATTATTTTCAGTATCTCTTATGATTTAGCTTCCGCACAGTTTTATTATTCAATTTATCCATAGTATGCTCATGTTCAGTAGGGTTAGCTTGGGGTCACTTGTGGTCCTAGGTCCCGTGTTCGCATCTCGGGGGTAGCTCGGGGCGTAAAAAATTTGGTATCAAAGCCTTAGGTTTAAATGTCCTAGGATGTCTGAAAAGCCGCACTAGGTAGAGTCCTTTTCATGGGTGTGTAGTGCGCACCACATCTAATGAGAGGGAGGCTACAAAGTGTTTTAGGAAAGATTTTCATTTTCTTGTTACTCTTATCGTGCGTAAAGTATGATCTAATTCCGTTCTAACTCGACGTTCTACGTTTCAGTGATCATACCTCCTCGTAGAGCTAATGCCAGGAATGCAAACGCAGCTCCTCAAGTCCCAAATCAGGAAGTTTCAAATGCAGAATTTTGGAATGCTATTCAGATGTTGGCTCAGAGTGTGGCTAACTAGAACAATCAGCGGGTTCCAGTTCAGACAAATGCTAATGTTGGGACAGCTGTAGCTAGAGTTCATGATTTTGTTAGGTTGAATCCACCAGAGTTCTTAGGATCACAAGTTGGAGAAGATCCGTAAAACTTGATTGATGAGGTCAAGAAGATCTTTGAAGTGATGCAGGTAACTGGAAATGATCGGGTTGAGTTGGCATCTTACCAGCTTAAGGATGTAGCTCATATCTGGTGTACTCAATGGAAAGAGAACATGGGTATAGATGTAACTCCTATCACTTGGGATTGCTTTAGTGAGACCTTTCTGCACAGGTTTTTTCTAAGAGAGTTGAGAGAGGCAAAAGCTCAAGAGTATGGTCTCAAGTTCACCCAACTCTCCAGGTATGCTCCTCACATGGTGGCTGATTCCAGGGCCCAAATGAACAAGTTTCTATATGGAGTGTCGGACTTGGTGAAAACAGAGTGCAGAAATGCTATGTTGCTGGAAAACATGAATATCTCTAGGCTCATGACTCATGCTCAGAAGGTTGAGGGTGATAAGCTTAGGGAACATGCCAAGGAAAATAAAAAGGCTAGGACTGGGAACTATGAGTATTCTCAACAGAAATCGGGTGGTGGAAATTGCTCGCAGGGTCAGCAGAAATTTTCAGCCCTAGCCCATTCATTAGCTAGTGTTCCATTCTCCAACTTCAGACAAGATCAGAAAAGTACGACATTAGGCACTAAGTCTTAGGGAAATGTTTCAAGTACCAAACCCTACCCAACTTGTCCTAAGTGTGGTAAGAACTATCCGGGCAAGTGCCTTGTAGGAAAAGAAGGATGCTTTGGGTGTGTTCAAACTGGTCACAGGTTGAGGGATTGTCCTTCTAAGTAGGGTCATTGAGGCAATGATAATAGAGCCTAGTCTACCACTTTAGCAGTGCTAACAGGTCACCCGACTCAATAAGGTAACTCATCTGGTACAGGTGGTGGACAACACCAAAACATGTTATATGCTCTTCAGGCTCGCCAAGATCATGAAGAGTCTCCTGATGTAGTCACTAGTACGTACGAGTCTTTGATCTTGATGTTTATGCATTGTTAGATCCAGGGGCTACTTTGTCTTTTGTAACTCCTTATATAACAGTCAACTTTAATATTAGTTCAGAAACTCTCTCAGAATCCTTCTCAATCTCTACTCTAATCGGTGACCCAGTTATAGCTAGATGGGCATACAGAAATTGCCCTGTCACAGTCTCCCAGAAAGTCACCTCAGCAGATCTTGTAGAGTTAGAAATGGTAAACTTCGATATCATTCTAGGCATGGACTGGTTACATTCCTGATATGCCTCAGTCGATTGTAAAACTAGGATTGTTCGCTTCGAGTGTCTAGACGAGCTAATCTTAGAATGGAAGGGTAGTAGCTTAACGCCTATGGGTCGATTCATTTCTTACCTTAAGGTCATAAAGATGATCTCTAAGGGTTATCTCTATCATCTAGTTCGAGTTAAGGATTCAAGTTCCAAAATCCCAACTCTTGAGTCAGTTACAGTAGTCAACGAGTTTCCAGAAGATATCCTTCCAAATACCTAGCCTATCTCTATTCCTCCTTACAGAATGGCTCCAATAGAGCTTAAGGAATTGAAAGAACAGTTGAAAGACCTTCTAGATAAGGGCTTTATCAGACCTAGTATTTCGCCATGGGGTGCACCAGTTTTGTTCGTAAAGAAGAAAGATGGTTCTCTCTGAATGTGCATTGACTATAGGCAGTTGAACAAGGTCACATTCAAGAATAAGTATCCCATTCCCAGGATTGATGACTTGTTTGACCAACTTTAGGGTGCTAGTTATATATAAAAACACGTTGAAACCCTAAGAACAATATAGAGAAGTAGCCCAGCAAGAAAACACATGCATAACTCTTCATGATGCTCAGGTTTGATTTCTTGCAATCACATATTGCTATTTTTTCAAGACTTCCTTTTTGTCTTAAATCGGCCTAAACATCTAAATCAAGATGAGTCAAAAATGTAAATTTAGCCTTAAAAGTTATGTTTAAATAAAATTTATTATAATTATTAATTTTATTTTAAAAGTTTTTATATTTTAGTTAGATATTGCGTAATTTGATTTTAATTTTTATTTTGTCTAACAAATCATTGAAAGAAAACGTATTTACACAAATTATCAAAATTATTCTAAAAGTGTTGAAAAATAAATTAAGTTTTCACTTTATTGAACATGCCAATTAGAATATCATTTTTTATTTATATAATAATTCGTATTAATTTTAATTATAAACACATGTTAAAATCACCAATATTATAATGATTGTTACCTTTCGAAGACGACATTCAAAATTAAATAATATTTTTTAAACTTTAACATCTTGAAGGTGAGCCAAGTAGGCCAAACAACCATTCCCCACTAGACTTGTAGCTCTAATAAAATATATAATTTTTGTTGGCTTAGGCATGCACACACCTTACCACTCTAATTTTTCTCAACCCGAGATTTCTAGAGTTATAGTTCCTTGAGTTTTTGAAGCTAAGTCTTAAGTTCTCCCAACTCTATTAGAGTCATGAGATATGAGGAGTTGAGATTGGAAGAGTGATTGACTCCAACTCAATGAAAAAATCTATATCTCTATCTGATAGCATACCAGGTAAATCAGTAGAAAATACCTCATGAAGTTTTGAAAATATAGGGATTGATGCGAAAGAAGGGACTCCGCATTAACATCTCGAAGTTGAGCCAAGTAGACCAAAAAATCCTTCCCCATTAACCTCTTTAGCCAGAATAAAAGATATATTTTTTGTTGGCATAGGCATGTACACACCTTTCCACTCTAACTTATCCTTATCCAGAATTTCTGGAGTTACAATCTTAGCATAACAATTTAGCACAACAAAATATAGTGACAACCAAGTCATACCTAAGATCACATCGAAGTCTAAACAAATATTATCATATCTATCCAAGTTTGATAACCCACAAACATCACAAAACAAGAACGGTACATATGAATTACTATCATAAACTCTCCAATCGGCATAGAAACATGAATAGGGGCATCAATAGTATCACACATTGAGTCAAGTCCCGAAGAAAACTTAATAGATACGTAAGAATATGTAAAATACGGGTCAAATAAAACATAAGACATTCGGTCATAGATAAGAATATTACCTATTATTACGGCGTCAAATACCTCAGCTTAATTTCAAAAAGGCGTAACATGGAGCTCTATTATCATTCCGAAAAACTCATCTACCTGATTGCACCGCTGCCCGCCTTGCTGAAGTCATATGCACATATAAGACCTAAAAGTACTGTTTAGTCCCTTTACATAAAGATGAATACTCTTCTCCTTGGTGCTCACAAACTGAGTAATGTAGCGGGACAAGGTATGAAACTTGTGCGCACAAACTAAGTAACGTAGTGGGACAAGGTATGAAACTTAGTCTCATATGTTGCTACAAACATGTTACCCTGCTTAAGAGTCATGTATTCATCTTTCTTACGATCTCGCAGAGTGTGGGGTACATACTTCTCCAAAATGAGAGCATGAAACTGAGTCCAAGTCAATAGAGGCAGAATAGATAAACGACATTCCACGTAGGTCTTCCACCACTGCTTAGCCTCTCCCTGTAATGGGAATGTGATAACCTTAACCCCATGTTGTTGCACAATGCCCAGCTTATGAAACCTCTCATAGCAATTCAAAATGAACTTAAATGCATCCTCTCTCTATACCTTGGAACACTGGAGGCTTTAATTTCTAAAACTTAGTCTGCATTTCAAGTTATGTTTCAACCATCGCAAGACCTAGTAACAGATGGAATAACACATCAGCGTTCGAAGCTTCATCCATCTTAGGAACAATAGTAGCAATAAGATAAATACTTGGTGCCTTAGTAGATGGGAGTGGCTCTAGTACCTTCCAACCCTCTCAGAAAATCTAACATTTGTTGAAACCATCCAAAATCCATAAGGGGAAAACCAGCAAACCCAGCCTACGATCTTACCTTTGTCTCAACTTCCTCTTCAAACTCTATCTCAACCGTTTATTCTACATGATCCAGGAGTGGAGGAGGGGACGCCTGCCTTGGCCCATTTGCTGCCTTTCTACACCTGGTGGGTGTTGTTCTCCATCTTCCCCTGTCTCTACCTCTGCCTCTATCGCATCCTTCAACCAACTACCAACCAATTTGTAACCAAGCAAAAAACTAAAACATCTAAGCTAACATTTTAAAACAATAAAAGAATAATTTTCCATAAGCAAAATCCATTAGCATAAAATAACTTTGCAAAAATAATCTCCCTAAAAACTGAAAGTCGTGTACCAAAACTCTAAGGGGTCGTTTGGTAGAGTGTATAAGAATAATGCAAAATAAGGTGTATTAGTAATGCTTGCATTAGTTATGTCTGCATTATTTCTTATACACTGTTTGGTTTGATGTATTAGAAATAACAAATCTTGTATAATGTCTATTAAAATATGTATTTTTACAAAAATACCCTTCACACTTTATTTCTTTGTACACTTCCTTTGCAACAAGGTTCTTTGCTAAAACATTATTTACTCCTATTCTTTTTTTCTTTTTTTTCAAATATAAAATTAAATAGTTGTTACTATATTGAAATAAGATTAAAAGAAGAAGAAGATGCCAACTCCATAATTAGTAGATTTCCAAAATGAATTTCATCAATGAGGTCAATTTTTTTTTTGGTAACCAATGTAAAATATTACCATTGCCACAAAATACCAATACATATAAAGAGCACCCATTTCTGATATCAGAAACTAGGCCTCCAACAAACAAGAAAACTAACTACTAAGTAATCGAATAAACTGTTTACATTTTTGTGCTTTCCTTGAACTACTAAAGATCTGTACTCTCTATAATCTTTTTTTTTTATCTGAGCTACTGCCTCCTCTGTATGTACATGCTTCCCTTTAAATTTTTTCCAGTTTCTTGCACGCCATGTGTGGTAGAGAATAGCCCCACATATAGCTGCAACTGTCTCTTTCTGAAACTGTTTCCAATGCTTCCTTTTTGTTCTCTCCAAAACCTGTTTAATCCCATTGTTTGTCATTGTTATGCCTGTCCACTGTGTTATCCCCTGCCATATATCTTTTATCCATTTACATGTCTCAAATAAATACACATTAGTCTCCATTGCCTTTTCCTCACAAAGGCAGCAATCAGAGTCATCAACCTGGATGTGCAATTTCTGTTTACGTTCCTGTGTGAGTAATCTCCTTTGTATAGCTAACCACACCATAAATCTATGCTTTGGAATAGCCACTGCAGTCCACACTAAATCTGTGATTCTCATTTGTGGTCTATGTCCTATGATTGCTAAATAGCTTCTTGTGATAGAATAGGTACCATTTGATGTCATAATATATCTACCCTGGCTATACCAGCCATGCATCTGTTCCTTTATTGCATTAAGCTTCCTCCAATACCAACTACTATCAATAGGTGCCCTGTGACTCCATATCGAGGTTTCCTCTCTAAGATAAATTCCATGTACCCATTTTACCCACAAGGTTTCCTTATTCATTACAATATGCCATACTAACTGTCCCACTGATGCAATGTTCCAGCTGCTACAATCCTTGATATTTAGACCACCTTGTTTTTTTGGATAACACACCTCCCAAGATACCAAAGCTACCTTCTTCTTTGTTTCATCAGAATTTCCCCACAAATAGGCCCTGCGTATCTTATCAATTTCGTTAAGTACACTTTGGGGGAGGATGAATACTGCCCCCAGAAGCTATGTATGGAGAATAGGACTACATTGATCACTTGTAGTTTACCAGCATATGAAAGTTGTTTAGAGTATGTAACTTTAATCCTCTGCGTAATTTTGGCAATTAGGGACCAACATTCTATTTTCGTCCACTTCTTAGGAGATAGAGGAAGACCAAGATATTTAATAGGGAATTCACCAACTGAAAAACCAGTTCTTGCTAGAATCTGATTTTTTGTATCTTCATCCACCCCAGCTAAGAATACACTTGACTTCTACTGCATATTAGTTTGGAAATACACTTGTAGATCATATTACAGCAAGATATTGGCCTGAATTGACTAGCAAATTCTGGTACATCAATTTTAGAAGCCATCTGGTGAGCATTATTAATGCACAACAGTTTTATCTATGGCCCAAAGTCTATACTCTCAGCTACACTTACAAACCTTTTTCCAACAAGTGCAACTACGTCACACACACATAACACAGCCACACACTCACTCATTTATTTAGTTTCAAAAAATACATTTGAATTCACTCCCAAGTCCATAATGCCAGAATCATTTACTCCTTTTTCTTAAATTTAGAAAGGAGGTGGCGAGAAGAGAGAGCTCGTAACTCCCTTCCCCCAAAACAGAAAAAAACAAAAGAGGATCAACCAATCAATGATCAGCTGGATCTCAATACCAAACTAGTGTGATAGGCTATATGAATCCTCTATATCTATCATTAGCTGTTTGAACCAGTTTCATTTTGACACAAACAATTTGTCATATAACAGAAACTAGTTGTTCTCTAGATCTCATACATACACCTTTTTTCTTCTATTAAGCCTCCTGATTCTGTTTTTCCTCTTACAAATTCACTAATTACACGTGAGCATCACAACAACTATGAACCATCAACTCATAGAGAAATTAACAAAGAAAAACAGAGACCCGACAAAGAAATACAAGACGGATTAAAGAACTATCATATCAGCAATGTAATTGCATTTCAAAATCTCAAAATTAAATGGCTACACGAGAATTTGAAGAGATGTAACGACAACTATATAATTACATCTGCACTTAGCATTGACACAAGAGTTGAGATATTTTGATAAAACTTAGTTACACAAAAAGATTTAACATGCTCGTGCGCACATTAATAATCGGAGATGTCAAAATATGCCACTGTTGTCACACTTCGAAGTGATTTCAAGAAAAAATTACTAAACTAGTGTAGCCACTTATATCACAAGTTCACCGTACTTCAAAGTTTATCATGGACAGCCATCCACATCATTGTCTGACGATCATGTTCACCCATACGTAAAAATAATTCCATCTTTTTGTCATCTTTACAGAGAATCATTGCAACTTTTATACGTTGCTCTGTGGTGTACAACTCAAATACAAGGGATTCAAGGATAGAATAAACTTGACCACGAATATCAGATCGATCACGGTCCCCCATCTTTTCAATCAAGGAACCAATTCTTTTGTCTTGACTTTCAGTAAAGTTTTTCATAACTTCCATCATACCCTTAAGAAATGTCTCACTATCATCCTCTACTATTTTTTTTCCTTTTCTTGCTTTCTCTTTCTCGTTAACATTAGAAGATGATCTTTTAGAATACTCACCTTGTTTATGACTTTTTCGGGATCCAGCATGTTCATTTTCAGAACCAACAACATTTTCTCCTTCATTAAATACGCTAGGTCCAGTGACATTTTCAGCTCCAGTAAATGAACTAGGTTCGGTGAAATCTTCAGCTGTAGCAAATCCACCTAGTCCAGTGGCATTTTCAGCTTCTTCAGTACCAACTTTAGAGCTATGGTAAGCATTTTCTTCTTCTTCTTTTTCTTCTTCATCATCATCATCATCAAGATCAACATCAATAGGAAATCCCAAACTCATGTCATTACAATGTTGTGGAGTTTGAATCTTTTGAATTTCTTCAGTAGCATCTAGCGGCCCTTCAATGAACTCTCCTGTTGCTCTATCCTTACCAAAGATTTCTTCCCAATCCTAAAATAGTGGCCATTTCTTAGTATTCATTTTTTTGGCTTGTGGATCAATCTAGAAAATTAAAAACTAAAATAGAACAATATGATATTAATTAACTGTAAAAGGATCTAAAGAGAGGCTAGATGCTACTGTATATGTGATGATAACAATTTACTTGATCACTAGTTTAAAGGCACATCAACTATGAATAATTAAAGGAACTAATAAGGAAAGTACCATATGAAATAACAAAAATATATTAATTACCTTTATAAAGTCAATCAAATGTTTTGGATCGTCAACTATTATAGTTCCATCACTATATTGAAATCCCAAACCACTTCGAGTCTTCAACAAAGCTATACTTCCATAACATCTTTTCCAATATCTCATTTTATTTTTGATGTGTGGTTCACCTTTCAATCCACTTGTAGGATGATATTTGTGTATATAACGTTCTAACTCCATCAAGTGTCCTGGTCTAAAGGTTCCATTATCACCTCTCCAACCATTAGCACACAACTCTTTAAGCCCGTCTAAAAGAGTTTGTTCTTCTTCTGGAATCCATGTCCTTCGTGTTGAAGGTGTTGTGTTGCTTGATTTTTTTGATTTTTTATTTGATGATGTTTGACTATTCATTTCGCCTGTAAGAACTTGTGTGACATATTATCAAAAAAATCAGGAAGAACCAAATATCATAAGATTCACTATAAACTAAAACATACAACAAAAGAAATGTGAAGAGTGCATAAGGGTGTGCAATTAAGGTCACAAAGAAATAGAAGTTTCTGGCAGTTAAACAATTTATACTAGGCCAGTTCTAAAGAGCAAATGAAGTCCAAAAAGGTTCTATAGCTAACAAGTAGCAATATGTCAATTGTTAAATCTTGCATTCCACATTGATTGAGCCAGCTCATCCCTCCAAGTGGTCCACTCCTCCGACGATTCAACAACATCAATATTCTCGTGTTGATACTCCATTTGTTCTTCTATATCAATGTCTAAGGGATCCACTTCCATCTCTCTACGAATGAAATTATGAATCAAGCAGCAAGCACTAATGATCCTGTTATGAACTTTAACCGAGTACCATGAAGAACTTTTAAGAATTCCCCAACGTCCTTTCACCAAACCAAATGCCCTTTCAATTACATTACGAGCTCTATCATGCCTCATGTTGAAAAGCTCTTCTTTACATCGAGGCGATGGATTATCGCCTCGCCAATCCTTTAACCAATAGCTATAACCTTGATAAAGTGAAAGAAATCCTTTTCCATTCGTATATCCTCCGTAGTTACCTATAATATAAACATATAATTTAGTTACTAGTACCATTCTTTATATGATGTAACTTGAAAGCATATATAAGGCCTACCCTCATGAATTTTCAAACCATTCCTTCGTACTATAGCATCTCGTAATACACGACCATCGGCAGCTGAACCTTTTCATCCAGGTAACACATAAGTAAAATTGAGATTTCTATCACAAACTCCCAAAACATTAGTTGCTATCTCTCCTTTTCTTGTTCTATATCTTGGTTTGTGTTGGATTGGAACTCTAATGGGAATGTAAGTACCGTCTAGTGCACCTAAACAACCCTTTAAGATAAATTATAGTGTTATTTCAAAATATATAATATTTTTCTAAAACTGTTAAAACTGCATATTTTGTATATAAGTTAAAAGATGATAAACGACAATTTCACCTACCTCAAACCATTTCCATCGATCTTCAATTGCATCCTCAAGTACTGGTTTAGGATTAACAAGTAGCAATGGAGTTAGTTTGAGAATAGCACTCAAGCATTTATTGAAAGCCTGACTTACGCTCCATCCCGATTTAATATAATCAACCTTGATTGATCTATTTTTCTCATGGTGAGCCAAGATATTTAAAAACATTGCTAATTTTTCGCTGCTCGACATACTTTTACTATCGGTCAAACCTCCAATATCCTTAGTTAAGAGAACTAAAGTGTGAAAGGCATTTCTATCCATTCTTAACTTATCGATACACACACTACATTATCATTTATGATATAGTGTAAGTGAGAAATGATTTTCGAAACTCGAACACTCATACGATACCTAACCTCACGACTGTTTCGACATCGTCTTCTTAGAGAATGACCATAACTAGCCATGAAAAGACAAATAAGGAGAACAAGAACTTGTTGAAATAATATCTCCACTAGAATAATATATTCAATTCCTGATAATGGTTGAAGATCCATAATAACACCTATATTTGCCATAAAAATAAGAATGAATACATATAAAGCTTTTAAATAAGTATCTATGTGCATAAATTCCTAATTTTCGACCATATAAAGAGTGGAATAGATGAGCTCACAGCATATTAAAAAAACAAGCTAAACCTAAATTTCATCTTAAATTGTGAAAGAGATGTTGAAAAATATAGATTTTAATGAAAAATAAGAATACTAACCTTGTAAAGATGAGCAAACAATGTTCGATTGAGCAAAAGGAAGAAGAAACCTACTCTTGAATTTCCATTGACAAAGTACAGAAAGATGAAAGGTTTCTGAAGCAAGTACTATGAAAAATGTTTTTTTAAAAGGCTTTGAGGGTACTTTTGTAATTATATAATATAATGCAAGTGTTAAAATGCTATGTATTACTAATACCTAGAATTTCTTGGTATTAGTAATACACAACTTAATACACAATATAGTGTATAACTAATGCTTGCATTAGTTATACATGACATAAAAAGTGTACCAAACAAGGTATTACTTATACACACACCTAATGCATGCGTTATTTTTCCTAATGCACTCTACCAAACGACCCCTAAGTATATAGGGGGATGCAACCCTAAATGAGGAAAAACATAAGTCTAAAGATATTAAGTCCAAACAAATGAACTAAGAATATATGAGGAATTTGGGGCAACCCAGAAGAAGTAGCTCACCCTTTGATTCAGACATCACGTGTCTCACAATTGAGGTCTCGTAATAGCCATCTAAATATGTCATGTTCTCAACAAAGAAAGAGCAAATGCAGTATCACTACACAACCACAATGTATTTGTATGATCATCGGTTAGTTCCACATATATGAATGTAAACACATAACTAAATCATAGTAATTACAATACAATACATACATTAGTCCAATCAGCAATTCAACCAAACTCTCAGTTACCTTCCTTAATAGATACATTTAATGAAACATGTCTCACATGATCACAAACATGTCCGGTTCACTCAAGGAATTAACATACAAGAGAATAACCAACACACACCAGGTGTAGTCCCCGATCCAACCATTACTAACTTGTACCGACATGGTACATGAGACAACTAATATGATATTCCACACCATGTGTGGTACCTGAGCCAATCAATAGTAACTTGTACCTACGTAATATCCGAGCCAACCAACAATCACACACAAACACACACACTTGTAAGCCATAAGCAATTTAAATAAGTTCATTGCACAAAATTGACAACATGATACCATTTTATATTCATCTCTTTATGTTTCCCCAACATGCATTATACAAGTATTACTATAGAATCAGTTATCATGAACACATTACATAACTTGGAAAATAAGCAACAATCCTCTAACTTGAATTAAGCCTTGAAAGCTCTAAAGAACTTGAGTTTTCCCCTTATTATGCATTCCGTCTTGTTCTTGATCTAAAAAAATGAACATATTCAATAAACAATGAACTAAAAATACTCAAATTTTAAACTCCAAGCCATTCCCATGATCACCACGCTCAAATCAGGGTTTTTTCACCATTAATTCAAGTCAAAACTCTCCCCTAAGATAACCACCATTGATTTTAAGCTCCAAAAATCAAATTACTACATTAGGAAAAGTAATTAACTTACCTTTATCGAAGAATTTAATGAAAAACTAAAGAAGACGACTTAGATTACCCCTTTCTCTTCCCAAAAATGAGTTAGTAGAATCATGACCGCTTTTTAGACTTTTCAAATTCGTGACTTACCCCGCTATAGCAGATCCCAACCGTTATAGAAACTTGCATAGAGACAGAAACTCGTAAATCTTCTCAAAAGTCGTCCCCATTTTGCAATACACCTTCGAACCTTGACGTTCTAAACTAACTCTTTCACGCCAAGTTTGATATTGGAAGTTCTACTTTCTTGAATTCACTTCTGAATAGCCTTACGAACTCATTAATGTCTTTGCTAATAGAAAAATCAATCCAAGCTTAGATATTTTACCCAATACTTCCTTGAATTTCCCTAGACTTTACCTTGCTCAGATTTCGTTTAAAATTGTCATAGCCAAGTTTGATATTGGGAGTTCTACTTTCTTGAATTCACTTCTGAATGGCCTTACGAACTCCTTAATGTCTTTGCTAATAGAAAATCAATCCAAGCTTAGATATTTTACCCAATACTTTCTTGAATTTCCCTAGACTTCACCTTGCTCAGATTTCGTTTAAAATTGGCATAGCCAAAAATTTTTAAGTTACAACTCAAAAAGTTTTCTTACACAATTCTTTAACCGTTGACCTACCTATAAGGACTGGAAGGGGTCGTTACAATCTCAAGAGAAGTTTTCTTTTGTTTTTAGCACATCATTGTTTGAAATTCCTTTCAAGAAGTTGAAAGTTTATCTACTATGCCACAAATAATAAGTTTATCTCAAATTTTAATCTCTTCGGTCCTGAACTCTCCAACAATCATTGTAAAGTCTTGAGCTTGATCTACCTTTGATTTGTTGTCCAACATTTGAAAATAAAAATATTTGCTAGTAGCATATTTTTTCGTTCCAACCTCTTCGATATCATACTTACTCAACAATCATATTCAAGTTTTCTTTGCACGAGAGTAATTTCTATCACAATAATCATAAAAATAATCAGATAGAAAATTAAAAATATAATATCTACACTTATAGGAATTATCATCATATTTTTCACCTCTCTTGAAGAGAAATAAGTTCATCATCATTTATGGAGGTGTTTTCTACCTTATTAGGATTCTTCTCAACTAGCACATAAGAAACATTGAAAAGACTTAAGTTGAAAAGTGTTTTACTCGTTCATCTCTTGAAATAAGTACTACTGAATCAAAATGGCTTGCTGAGAACTCCTATCCTAACATTCCCGAATTTTTCAATTGTTTCCAGGAATCTCCTTAAAATTGTTGATGAAACTACAAATTACAATTGAAAAAATGAAGAAAATGAATTTCGGGTTGAAGCGCGAATATTTCGTTTTCTTTAAGGAGATTAAGTCCACTTAATAAATATTTTCACCGATTCAACAATTTATCCTCTTGACTTGTTCTCTCCAGTATACAATGATATAACAACAATGTATAATTCAACAAACTTTAATGAAAGATTGGGAAGCCCAAGTACTTCTCAAAGTATTACATACTTCAATATTTAGAGAAGACGACTTCAGTTCTGCTATGATTAATTTTCTGCCAAAAGTTAGCATTGAACTTGTTCAGGGTGTTAATAATGGTAATGCAATTCCTAGGATTAGCTCTAAAGAATAAGGGGAGATCATCGACAAAGAAAAGGTGGGAGATCCTTGGGCCATTGATGGTAACATTATTGATTAGTGTTCAATTCTTAGTTCAAACCTCAAGGTCAATATTTTTGGAAAGCCTCTCAATACACATAATGAAGAGATATGGAGACATGGGGTCGCCCTGTCTAATGTCGAAGATTGTAAAGTCAATGTTTTCCCCTTGAACCACATTTTTTCCATGTTATTTCAGTAGTTATATCATGTTACCATTCTTGATTAACATTCTTTGTTGACCAAATCAACTTAACATGTTCAATGATATATGGAACAAAATAATGTTTTTGAACTAAGGTCCCAAACTCTTGAAGTTGCTTTACACATACTATGAACTTTTGGCTTTATTAAGTCGATTTTGAATTGATCTGTTAAAATTTTACTTAAAATGGAAGAAATATGCGTTGGGAAAATCATTTATAAAAAAGTGAAATACACATATCATTGTACATATTTATGCCTCATGGGCCTTCTACCTCCACGCAGCATTCCTCTGTCAAGCTTTCGCCCATTGCGAAAAATATCCCATCACTACTTCCCGCATGAATCAAAATAACTAAAAAAAAAAAATCACATGTATCAAATTAAACTTTGACTATTTAGTTTTATCGGTTGAGATGATATCCAATGACTATGACCTCAACAAACAAACCCACATACAATGATTCACATTGATCATTCATATAAATTTGCAAGTTATTATTTCATTGGTATAATGTATTATTCAAAATCATTGTTCGACTAATATAAATATTAGTTTACATAAATAGGTACTACACGCACATGTTGACAAATTAATATATAAGAGAAGTAAGTGCTAAATTTTGATTCTTTCTTCTGTAAGCTTGATTTATTTGATTCTCTAATGGAAGATTTTATCTTAGTCTATTAAAAATATTACTTTATATGATATTTTTCATCGAAGATATTTATCGATCATATAACTAGAAAATTATATATGAACATAGGAAATCAATTCCTCCATGCACTATACTTAGAAAATTATTACCAAAATAGAAAGGCCACGCACCCCTTGACCAAAGTCTAAACTAACTACTTTATCCTTTCCTTCCCCACCTCTTTTTGTTCCATAATCTGTTGACTAGATATATAACCTTCCATAATCTTACATTGATAAATCATGCTACCAAGAGCCTTTTATTTCAAAGCACAGTTTCTAACCAACCAAGCATTGTTTCTCTATTAACTATAGTATGAGTCAACTTGCAAATGATAGCTGTTATCTCCCATCAGCACAATCACCGCGTAATTTTGTCCAGCAAGACAGACAGCAGGCAAGAATCACCTATCCACCAGTGTTGTTGTCCAGCAGATACAAGGTTAATTTCTCAACCAACTTGCAAATGATAGCTGTTATATCCCATCAGCACAATCACCGCGTAATTTTGTCCAGCAAGACAGACAGCAGGCTAGAATCACCTATCCACCAGTGTTGTTCGTCCAGCAGATACAAGGTTAATTTCTCAACTGTTACAAAACTAGTCATCAATAAAACCATTGAGGTCCAGGCAGAGCACTGATATCCATTTAAAAAATTCCTAAATCATATCTTGACTAGTTCATTTTCAAGTGAGAACAGTTGCTGTTAAGATAGATTTACATAAGAAATTAGCACCAAGTACAGGTGAATTTCTTAACTGTTGCAAAACTGGTAGCCCATAAAACCAATGAGTTCCAGGCCACAGATATTCATAAAAATTGACAATTGCAGATCACATCTCTTCACTAGAATCAGTTTTTGAGAAAAAAGCTGTCATTTAGATAGCATAACATAAGAGATTAGTAACATTTACAGGTGAATGGAATTTGTTTGTGTTTCAGAAACAAAAGCAGTTTACACCCGAAGAAAACTTAACCTGTTAACCCTAACTCTTTAACCATATGTACCTTGCTACCCTTCAAAGGGGAGAAGCATTCCTAATTTTGTTTTTAAAAGAAAAAACTTTGAAGAAACCAGAAGGCCCTTTTTCGTCAAGGATGCCACCAACATTTAGAAGTCAACAAAAAATCCAGAATCTATGGGAGGAGCTTCAGGGGACAATATGTTAAATCCTGTTGAAACTGGGGCGTCTGAAGGTGCAGAAACTAACCAATCAGAATACTGAATGTCCAAATCGCTTGTGTTTTCCATTAACTGAGGATGTCTACTTACCTCCGGTGTCTCACCAGGTTTAGGATTATATACATTACCCGAACTATTAGTTTGGCTAACATGTGTCTCCCAACCAAAGTCAAAATCTTCGAAACTTGGAATTAAAGTATTTTCACCTTGATATTCATGCTGGGAAATATTTTTGCTATCAAATGATGATGATGAAACATGCTGTCTAAGTTCAGGTTGGCAAGAGAAAGTGTTCTCACACCTGCTTCCAAAAGTGTTTTCCATTGTAGCAGGGCAAGGCAAATCGCCACTGCAGGGAACTGAAATGTTTGGTGAGGTTCCATGATCTGGCTGATTGGACAACTGGGAGACGGGGGTAGTTGAATTTCCAAGAGCGGTGACTGCATTTGTTGGGGCGGCCAGTAGATACTGGGAAGCAGCGGTATTTACAGAAGTGTTTCCTCCTTCAGGATGGAAGGCTACTGAAGATAGCAGAGGTAAACTGTTAGCAGAGTTTCCGTCTGCATACTGTTGAGAGAACATTTGGGCTTCAGATGACAGTGGGTTGTTATACATATTACCCACCTGTGACTGGGAGGATACTGAATTTTCACAGGAAACAAGACTTTCAAATTCACTTAGAACACTAGGAAGTGTAGACAAGTGAGGTTGAGAAGGTGATGAATTAGCATATGGCAGAAGGAATGTTGGAGCTTCCGAAGACGCCGAATTTGCACAAACACTGACCTGTGGCTGAGAGGGAATCTGAGGTTCCATTGGTGCATAATTTGTAGATGCACCCACAAACCTAGGCTGCCTAGGTAACCGAGGTTGGAAAGAAACAGCATTAACACCAACTACGCCAGCACTGGGCTGGGAAAGGATCTCAGGCTCCATTGGTGCATAATTTGCAGGTGCACCCACAAGAGCAGGCTGCCGAGGTAGTTGATGTTGGGAAGAAACAGCATTAACACCACGTATCCCAGCATGGGGCTGAGCGGGTATCTGAGGTCCCATTGGTGCATAATTTGCAGGCACACCCACAAAACCAGGCTGCCTCTGTAGTGGAGGTTGGTAAGGAACAGCCCTAGCACCAAGTATGCCAGCATTGTGCTGGGAGGAAGCAATATACTTATTGGAGCCTACAGGCCGTGAGGCAGAAGGCACCTGCCACCTAGCCGCTGAAGAATGAGTTCTACCAAATTGAGGCACAGAACAAGTGTTTGGTGAATTGTATCCAGATCTATCAGTTGCAAACGCCTGTCCAGATGACCCTGCCCTTTTGAATGCTGTTCGGGGAGTAAAAAACTGGGGACCCATGTGACTAACACTGTGCCTTCTGTCCCCTGGATTAACATTAATGCTTGCATTGCGCAACTGTTGAGAGACAACATGGCTATGAAATTTGTCTCTAAGAGCAGTGGACTGCTGTCTAGTTGAATTTGGTAACCCAGGACTGCTTGACATGGAACAAGGACGAATCGGGGCTTGTCTAGACATTTGGTTATGTGGAGGATAATTGGGTACTCTCTGAATAAAACCTGGAGCTTGGTTAGCTACAGGTGGGGGGACAGATACTGAAGTACCACGGCATGGAGTGACCAGTGGAAGCACTTTATCACTTTTCCTTGTGTTTTGTCTCTGTGCTTTCCAAAACTTGTCCTTGTCAGTGGCATGACAATGGGCTGTGCTGGAAATGCCAGTGCCCCAGTAGACACATGGAGCAATTGTGTCACAAACATAACAATGGCACTGAAATTAAGAGAATAGTGATCAAGACTAACAAATTTCACTCAAACTAAATGGAATTCAAATGAAGGAAAAAATTACCTGATCACAATGCCGTTCATGGGGAGTAGAACCAAAGGGAAATTTAGCACAAAGATGTCGTGAATGGGGATAATCTCTGCAGGCAATCTGCAAAAAGGAAGACAAGCAGAAGAAATCAACATCAAAAGACCACCTTCAAACTCCCAAGTGAGATTCGTAAATTACACCGTACAATTATAATCATTGTAATAATAAATTAGTGTGAGAAAATGTACAATAACAGACGAGGGGAATTCTCCATTCAACACTTCTTACTCCAAAAAAATTGCAATGCCACTGATATTAAGTGCATTCACCATTAAAAACTCATCAATGTGTCTTAGTGCATGCTCATAGTGGACCAATCTAGCCCCCATCACGTGCAAAGATCATGCAGGAGAACTATAGCAAAGCAGCTATTTCACTACCAACCACAAGTTAAGCAAGTTCAACATAGGACTAGGTAACAAATGACTTGTGTATTTTTTTGTAAGGTAAAATTTTATATAAGTATCAGCATCAAGAGTATGCTATACATCAAAATAGTTCCCACAGGTTGTGTAGAGAACTAATCAAGTCAATCATGGCTGATTCAGAGAATCATGTATATTTGCCATTTTGCTCCAAAAAGATAACAAGGAAATACAATGAGACTTGAGACTAATTACATTCTCCTTTTTGTCTTCAATAATTCTTGAGTTTCTCTCTCTCTAGATAACCCACCAAATTGTTGCAGGTATTGCATTCCACAGTCTTGAATTTATGCCACTCAGCCCCCTCTTGTGCCAACTTTGTAGAAGATCCTGTGCATCTCTAGGCATTGTCCATTTTTGGCCCAAGGTGACAAAAAAATATGTCCCACAATTGAGCAATTACGTTACAATGCAGAAATAGATGGTTAGTGTCCTCTGGTTGCTCTTCACATAATGCTCTACAGCAAATGTGCATTCCTCTTCTTTGCAAATTCCACTGTGTGAGACATGCATTTTTGCATACTAACCAAATAAAGATCTGAACTTTGCAAGGGGCATGGCTTTTCCAAACTTTTTTCCAAGGCCCAAACTGATGTTGCATTGTGTGGATTGAGCAGAAGGGTGTAGCATGATTTGACTGTAAGGATCCCATCTTTCTTTCCCTTCCAACATATGCTGTCTTTATTGTTTGTAGACATATAAATAGTTCTTATATGCATCGTTCCCTTAATTACATGGGTTATCTTACTACAATAAAAGTGCAGGTAATCTCATCTCCAAAATCGATAAATTGCCCCCAGGAGGAAGGGATGTAAACTTACCTTCACAAATTCACTACTACCTTGTTGGAAATGTCCTCTGTAGTACAAGGGCTAATGAGAACCAAAGAAAATAAAAAATAAAATATATATATATATACACACACACATTGTATGGCGGCGGGGGGATAACTTATCCATCAAATCACACAACTCCATGGTATGCTCTGACACACAGCTGTCTAGCTAATGTAATAGGCAGACTACTATCACTCAGTCAGTTTCACCTCCTAAGAGAACATTACATGGAATTGGTGCAGTTAAAGTCAACCAAACTTCAATGTTTGACCTTCTGTAACAAACATAGTTTACAGCATGGACACATGCAGAGAGAGAAAAGAGAAGTTAGGCAAGGGTGGGCATTACCCTAAATGATGTAACTTAACTATCCATTTCCTCATTACAAGGGGTGGAATATTGCAAGACGCTGTATTGAAATCCAAGTGTACTAGGGTTCAACCAGAAAGATTATGACATGTTCACACACATCAAAGCATAATGATCATGTAAGGGTGCAGTTTAATTCATGTATGTCATTTAGGCAGTCACTGCCAACAAATAAATGGAAGAAGCAACATGATAGACTTTTCACGGTGATATGTTACTTATCAGTCCATTCTTATCTTGTCTCTCTGAAAAATAAAGCTCACAGTCACTGAGGCTTGATCTACCCCATTGTGGAGACCTCTGACCTGGCTTCCCAGATAAATGATAGAAATTTCTTGTCGAGGTAGAGGACCTCGCCTTCAAGGGAATCCATTTAACTGCAGCCATCTGGTGCTGCAACAGTAATCTGAACAGAAAATCAAAATCCTTTAAGGGATCAGACCATCATGATTTCTAGTGTTGATTATAATAAGTTCCTAAGGAGTCATCTATCATCTATGTGGCACAATCAGATCCACTCTTGTCTCCTGCCTCACCAACTCTTTCACTCATGCCAACTAGATTTTTGATTAAGAAGCCTATAACCCTAAAATCAATAAACTTATACAAGGCTTCTATTGTTCTATTGACTTGGCAATAAATATGCTCTTGTACAGAAACGAGGAATGACATGTAGGCGTGAGTGACAAGGTCATTACTATCTCTCTGCTAGTTCATCTTTAAATACATGCACTGCCGACTGATACTCACTCCTCCACTGATCTGATAATCGAGAACATGTGGATCTTTCAAACTTCAGTAGATGATCCCTTCTCTTCTTTCGAGCCGTGTCTACTTGAAGGTGAAAAAAACACATCCACTTCTCCAGTGATCCGATAATCGAGAACATGTGGATCTTTCAAACTTCAGTGGATGATCCCTTCTCTTCTTTCGACCCGTGTCTACTTGAAGGTGAAAAAAATACATCCTATCCGAGTTGAGTTAATAATCATGCGTATCCATTTGAACTTGTTCATATAAATGAATGAGTTCTGGTCAGGTTACCGGCAGCATAAACTCTCAGTACATTGTAACCTTTACCAATGACTACTTTTGCTAAAATAAAATACTTCTTGAGAAATGCTTAATTCCACATCTTCCACCATAATCCACAACAAAATAGATAGCAGAGCACACAAACGATCACTTGATTGTAACAACAGCACTCTACTATTTCATCAAATGTTCTAATTTCAGGTAACTTACTGCATTAATCAACCGAATGTCTTCTTTAGCCATACAGGATTAGGTCTCTTTTTCTCTCCTTCATCATAGAGTCTAGATACATGTTTTTATGATATGAGCCAGACAAGGACAAACTCATTGCTAGATCAATTAAACATGTTTTCCTTTGGTATTCTGGACTTCAAAAAGGGTACAAATGTTATTTTCCACAGGAGCAGTTGTATTTTGTAAGCTCAAATCTCTTTCCATGTTTGAGGGTGGCAAGTACAACGTTTTCTGAGATGAGAGAGTATGATTTAGAATTTGGAGAGTGAAAGGTTTGGATTTTTCTTGGGAAACTCAAGATTTGGAGAGTATTTGGACAGACATTTAATAGTGACTTGATATTTTTGAAAAGGAGTGGATTAGCCCTTCCTGAACAAAGCAACACAATCACACAAAGCAGTTATAACACGTAGCACATAAATAGTTATATAGTGCGTCCCAAGCAGGTATGTGACCTTTTTTTGCCAAGGGGGCCGCCTAGCGATTTGAAAGACATATGTGCCGTATTTAGACCATTCCATTGCCCAAAAATATAAGCTTCATATATCTAATCAAAACGCTCCTTCAAGGAGTACACAAAGCGAAATGAAATAGGGGGCACATTTAGGGAAAGGGAAATGCATAAAGCAACAGGCCCACACAGGGGCAAATATAGGTTAGTACGTAAAAAGGAATACATAAAAGCAAACTCACGCAAGGGAGAAAACTATTGAAATGGTCAGGATGGCCCCTGCGTAGGATAGTGCTAGTACTAAAGGTAAGAAAGTAGGTACAAGTACTACCACCAAGCCTATCCCTCAGAAAAGCAAGAGGACACTCAACTAGCGGCTAATCTTCTACCCTACTCTACAACCTCCAAATCCTCTTGTCCATTGACAACAAAACAATGACTAGAAAATTCAAGAAAACAATCAAATTAGCAACCATACTAATCCCTAATTGCTTGTAAGAATACAGAAGCAACCAACTAGAAAGAATCATGTTGGCTAATCATTAACCATAACCCTATTGCCACAATTGTAAAGATATGGATTTTGAGCGAAAAGCCTTAACCAATATAAATAAAAGATGCATCTCACTTGAGCTATGCCTTAATAAGAAAGTGCATCCAACAAATCAAGCAGAGGTGGTGTGACAGTGACTTAAGAAAAAAGAAATTTACCCCAACATGAAGGGCATGCTCTGACTTGAGAAAAGGTTAAAGAGAGAGAGAATCTAGTAGTGTAACAAGCTAGAGAATGACCAGTACCTAATGGCCATGAAGAAACATATTTTGAGTCTGAATCAACACAAATCCATTGAAGTAACAAAGAATAAGATTTAAGGGGATACAGAAAGAACACCTCTACGCCTATTATTATGATACCACTAGTTAGCTAATGCAGATAATCATAAAGACAGCTTGACACTTCCATAAAAGAGGGAAAGTGTGGAAAGCCCAGACCCAATGTTGACTGAATTTGAAAAACAAAAATCTACAGGGGAAGATCTTTTTTTCCGCTAATTGTTTATAATTCCAGAATGCATACTAGTTTGACATGTGATTTCTGGTTTCATGCAAATAAATATTATTCTCGAACAAAAGTGAATTGCAATGCAAAAGCAATTTTGACACTGAGCCCAATTAAAGCCAAGAGAAAAAATGACACAGATGTATCATACAGAAGAAATTGGTGGAAAGCACAGGTAGAGTTCAGATTACAAAAGTTCCACCTTTTTTTTGTTTCCCTATCCGTAAAAGGAAAAAAAAAAAAAAAAAAGACAACAAAGGTCTCAAGTTTACGGCAAAAAAACTAGGTGATCTTCCCATCTATCCAAGCTTGGTGGACGGAGTACCTATGCTAGTGGGAGGTAACAATTACACTGTGGAATTAGTCGAGGTGCGCACAAACTACAAAGTGGTCCAGACATCACGCTTCTTAAAAAAAAGACAATTATAAGATAAACTTGGCTGGACAACCCTCCTAGTGAAGACCTAAATGAACAACCAAAGGACCTTTCGAATTTGTACAAAAAAAGAAATACAACTGTAGGCGTAGCTAAGGAGATAAGCCATGTGATAACTAACACAGTGAAGGGTCTTTCTTCCCACCCAGCCTGGCACTCTCCATTGGACCTCTGTAGTGTTGCTTTGTTCTCCAAACTTAAGCCTCAACTTCTCATGCCAAACTCTCTACATATCCCCACCACCACACACAGAGTACACAGACATGCCACTCAGGTCCCTTCTGCTTCTCACTTAACCGGCTTTGTGAGAGAAAAACCACACAAATGTATCATACAGAAGAAATGAGTGGAAAGCACAAGTGGTGGTTCAGATTACAAAAGTTTCACCTTTCCACCTTTGATTGTACTTTTTGATGACATGTAGAAGGAGGTTTCTTGTTTAAGATCCTTCTTTTTTATTATTGGTAATTTCTAAATTAAGGGCTTGTTTGGCAGGAGGATAAGTAATAACAAATCCCGAGATTAATTTTAGGATGAGTTTATCCTATGTCTGGTTGGGATAAACTCGTGAGATAGCTTACCTGGGATTGTAGTGTTACTTTTATCCCACATTGAGGGTGGGATAACAATCATGGGATAAATGATCCCGGGATAACTTGTTTCCAAATAACGATCCCTAAGATCTTTATGAGTTTAAAACCTAGGGGCTTCAATGGGGTTTTAGATGAAGAGATTTTTTTTCTGTAATTCACAGAATTAAAATAATAGATGATTGTTTGATATCACCAGAACAAGATACCAGCAAATATTAGAAGATCCTGCCAAGAAATCTAATAGTGAAGTCATAAACTATTTGAAGGAAATGAGCAGAGACTATCATCTCTCTAAAACTCCACATGTTCATAATCTTTCCTCTATTCTTTTGTATATTCATTCCCTTTGCCATTTTGCTAGGTCTTTTTTCACTACTAACTTAAAACTTTCCAGCACAAATCAAGACACTTATTGAAGCAAACAAAACAGACACTAGGTCAATTGGGTAAATATTAAAAAAAGGTGTTATCTCTAACAATAAAAAAAATAAAGGTGTGATCTTGCAAAACTCAGTACCTGACCCTTTTCGCTTACAACAAGCAATTCATCAGAATCATCACCTCTATCATTCTCAACTTCGACAGGCTTATCTGGGTCTTCCTCCAAAACCACACAATCATCATCATCATCGTCAGCATTGGTTAACAACTTCAAATTTTGTTTTGGATTCACAATAACTTCCCCCACCACTACAACATCATCAGAATCATCTTTGCTGCGTCCATCCCCTTCTTCACCCAAAAGTTCCGTTATCCAGTCATAGTCATCGCTCCCTCTTCCACCGCCGCCGCCACCATCGCCACCTCTGTTTTTCACAAAACCCACTTCTTCATCTGAACTTATATCCAATATCACTCTCTCCGGATCATCCATCATTGCGTACGTAACCCAAATTCTCACAATTTCTTGAAATCCCCCAAAATCTTACATACTTTTCTTCGACCAAGAATTTAAAAAAACCCCACAACACTAGGGTTTGTTGAATAGAAAAATTCCGGTGTCAGAGGTGAATAGGGGGCGAAGGAGATGGGTGAATAATGATGATAAATTGAAAATTAAAAGTGATTGAAACCCTAATATACAGAAATTTGGAAGAGAAAGAGAGATTGAATTATGGAGCTTTTTGCTCATTCTCACTCCTTTCAAGTCTCTCTATAGTTTTTTGATTTTTCTGCGTTGAGTCTTTCGGTTGGTTGGTTGAGTCACAAACCAGGTAAATTACGAGATGCTCTTACCGATTCTTTCGCCGTACGAACAATGACGGAGAGAAAAACATTGAAAATATCCTTAAATATATTTTTAATTTTTTAAATATGAGTGAAATATATTTACAATCTTTTGGATTTTTATTAATATTTTGTTCAAATGGTTGTTATATATTATTTTATAATGTATCACATTATATTGTTTATTAAACGTAGTGGTTGGATAGACTGTATTATTTTTTATAGTTATGTAATGTCATACTTCAACAATTTAAATAATAAATCTGTAAGAAAAGTAGAGGACGAGGTAAAATTATTATGAAAATGTATAATAAAAGATAAAATAAGATAATTAAATAATAAGTAAAGATAAAATGAGAGGAATCTATTAAGGTAACGACACAATCACACCAAATCAATCGTTACGTAAAATGAGACTTTTCGTTGTTGCCTAATGATGGATTTAAATGATACAATACAATATTATATAAGTAACAATCAAAACAAACATGTTATTTGAACGAACGAAGCATTTCATGCTTCTATTAGAGCTTGAATCCACTTACTGTGTCATGTGGTAGGTGAAGGTGTATTTAAGTTCAATTTAAAGGCTGTCAATAATTTAGGGAAGAAATTAATAATTAGTATCAAGTTTAAGAGTGTTTTCAATACTTCTCTCTAAATCGATTAATAATTTTAGTAAATGTGATAAATTATTATTTAAATTAAAAATATATTTATTTTTGAATATTATGGGCAACTAAAAAGACGACCAAAGAAATACTCCACTTCCACTGTCCCATTTATTTTAAGTGTTGTTACTTTTTCTTTTTTAATTTGTCCAAAAAGAATATTATTTTATTATAATTAAAAATAATTTAATTTTAAATTTTTTTCTTTTATTTTTAATTAAATTATTTATAACCACTATAATATAAATTATTTACACTTTCAATTTCAATTTTTTTAAAAAAATATCATATCAAACTAAACGATACCACAAATGAAAATGGATGGAAATTATTTATTGGCGAAAAGTACTTGTACTTTACTACGGATCATTTATTTAAATCATGGTAGGACCCAAGTAAAAGATATGGGAAATTTCTCCTCAAATGTAACGTTATTTATATTATTATTTATACGTTGCACTGCTGACGTTAGAAGGTTCCAACTTTTTCTCCAAGTCACAAGAAAAAAAAATAAAAAAAAAAATATCACAAGAGTCCTCAACTGTTAGAGAACCTCCAATAATTCAAATTCAAATAGTGAATATGTTTACTAATTTTATGGTTAATTAGTGAGTTTAAAAGTATTTATACAATCAATCAGTTATTAGGTAAATAAATATTTTGACTTTATAATATATATGTATCATAATAAAATAAAATTTTAATAATAATAATGCAATAATAATGCAATCAAAATGACAAAAGAAAACAAAAGTTAATAATATTATTTGTAAAAAGTTGTGTAGTGAGATACATATATTAACGAAATTCATCGCTTTGCATCTTCAAAAGTTATGTAATAATATTTAATTCATCATTTTTTTACAAAATATTATATTTATCTTAACGTTAGTTATTATTTTAAATAATTTTAATATGTTTATTGCTTGATGTGATACACACAAACAACTTAAAATTATAAAGGTTTCATAGAATGTTGATTGAACTTTTTATCATTCATTAAAAAAAAAATTAATAGACAAAATTATTTATTTGCTATTTTTTTGCAAATAATTGTCATTTAATTATTTTCTTAATATTTAAGACTTTAAAATTAATTAAAGCTATAATGTTACATCTTTGTTCATTTATAATATGTATGAACTCTTACTATTTATTACTTTAAATTGACTAAATCTACTTATTAAATCCTTCTTTATTTGAACTATATTAAAAGTCTTAACTTTTGAGACTTTAAACTCAATATGTTTACCTTATATAAATCTTATTTAAATTATAATAAACAATAATTTTTTAGAAAAAGTATTAAAGTAAGAGGTTTTATTTTTTAAAATACAACTTTGTAATCTTTCTATATGAAATTTTGATATTTTAGATAGGTATAATATTTGTGTTAATGTCAATTGCTATTTTTTAATAATTTTATTTATTTTTGTATATAGTTTTATTGATTATGCGGCATCTATTCAAAGCACGTACACTAAACTAGTATTATTTTAAAAATATGAAGATATTTAAAAGTGTTGATTGAATTTTCGCCCTTCATTAAACTCTACAATAGACAAAATAGGCATTTACTATTTTTCTCAAATAATTGTTATTTAATTATTATCCTAATATTTAGGATTTTGAAATTAATTAAAATTATAACTATTAAATCTTTACTTATTTGTAATAGGTAAGAAATCCTAATATTTAGTACTTTATATTGACTAAAAATTTATTTCTTACATCTTTGATCCTTCCTTATTAAAACTATATTAGAAGTTCTAATATTTAAGGCTTTAAAATTAATGATTCTCACCTTATATAAATCTTACTTAAATCATGGTAAATAAAATAAACCAATTAATTATTTAAAAATATTAAAGAAGGAGGTTCACATTTAATTAGTTAAATCACTTTGTAACCTTTCACAAATTAACATTTTCACTAAAAGAAATTAAAAGAAATAATTTCAAAACTTTCGTATAGGTTTCTCTTCATCCACACTGACATTTTTTGTGATTCAAAATATTACATTTACCTTCTTATTTTAATTTTGTTGTAACTATTTTTTCATTTATATATAAAATATATACATATATAAGATATATAATATGATTACTTTGTCCTTTTTAATTAATTTTAGACACACTATTAAATATACAACACAAAAAAATATCTAAATAAGCGTAGTGTCAATTGTATCATTCTACCAACATGCCTATATTTGCAGGGTTAGGCATAGTTTGGACCAACATCTAGGTACTTATTAGGAATTAATTTCTCAATTATGCAATTTTGATCTATATTAGTATTAAATAATACAATTTTATAGATAATATAATTTTTATTTATTACTAATGTAATAGATATGTGGTAGTTTTGCGTTTTAACGACAGTAATTGCATTAATTCCTGATTTAGATAGAGGTTCTTCAAGAAACTCTACTTCTTTTGATGTATCTTCAGATTTAGATTTATAGAATTTCGGTTCTTGATTAGATGGTAGATTATTTAATATTTTATTAGTAATTGATTCAACTTCTAAAATGTTAAGTCTATATCTAATATCGTTTATTTCATTGTTTACATGTTATAATTTTGTCTGAATACTCTGTAGTGTTGTTTTAGATTTTGGTTCTTTAAATTTATTTAATACATTTGTCATGTTTAAAGATTTAATAGTTTTGTTATCAGATTGTTTATCAAGAATTAAATCTCTTGAGGCAATTAAATATTTTTTTCTTTAAACCGGGGTCTTCAATATGATCTATCATATCAAAGAATGTTTCTTTATTACTACTAGCAATTATATTTATGGAATGGTTTTGCAGGTGCAAATTGCAATACGACATCCACAAGGATTTGATAATTTGCTAATATCAGAACTATAAGCTATATTTAGCTTATCGTCATCGCTAAAATTTTTATTGGTGGAGGAGTTATTTTCATCTTCTTCTAGAATGGAATATAATTTATTCTTAACCTCTTCTTCTAACTCTAACATATTAATTTTGTCTTTCTTTTTATTAGTGGTTGGGCAATTATTGGCTCAATGTCCTATTTTTCCGCAGTCCCAACACTTGTCAGTGTTATTTGATTTGAATTTATTTTTACTAGGGTCTTGGTTAAATTTTTTGAATCTCTTTTTGTAGTGACGCGATCTTTCCAATTTATAGTCATTCTTATTGTAACACCCTGGAAACTAGTAGGCTAAACTAGAGCTTGACGTGAGGGTTAGGGTCATAGATATAACTTCCTGTACTTAAAATGAAGGGTTGAAGGTTAGAATGTCAAAGTACAACTCCTCAAGGACCTCAAGGACCCAAAAATCTGCCTCTAAACAGTAGACCTACGAAAGGGACCCACTCCCCGTGGGTGAGGGGTCGTGGGTCAGGGTCTTCGGAACTGAGTTGCAGACCACCACCCACGGATGACCAGCACGCCCTGTGGGTCCACTGATGAGTCAGAGATTTGGACTCATTTAGGGCTTTGTTTACAATGATTTAGTGTCCTCAAATGCTTATTTATGTAAAACCTTTGATTTCTAGGTATATGGATTGAGGAACAAAGCAAGGACACTGATTTGCAAAAAGGAAAGAAGCAAGCTAAAACAATGAAGAAAAACAAGTCTGATGATCGCCAAGTCCACTTGGCGAGTCGTTGAATGGCTACTTGACCGCCTAAAGTTCCAGTGTGCTAAGCCCTGAAGGAAAGAATCAAGTCGGCGAGAGAAAGGAGCAGTCGGCGGATCACCGAGTGGTTCCGCGTGCAGTGTTGGATTGCCCAAAGTTACAGACCTTGGGATGCTAAAGGCCAAGGCAGAGAGGCGATGGAAATGACCAAATGGTAGATCACTGAATGGTTCGGCGAGCCCGACTTACTTCGCCAAGTGACTCTTCTCAGCACATTTTTGGCGACTATAAATATATTTTTGAATATTTAGTTTAGTATCAATTACTCTTTAGAAGAGATTTTTATCAAGTTTTGAACTCTAAGACGAATTTTCTCTAGTTTTTCTAAGCTTTGAAGAATTGAAGTTTTTCACTTTTGAGAAATTGTAAGTGAGTCTTTGAGATTCTTCAACTTGGACCATTGTAAAGACATCAATCTTACCAGTTGATGGAAACTCAATTTGGAAACAATTTTTATCTTTTTATAATGTCTAGCTAAAACCCTAATTCTTGGAGTGTGATTATGGGCTGATTTAGTTTTTGGGTATTACTAATTGTTAGTTTAAATGCTATTTAGAAGTGAGTTCAATCATTAATTGTGGTTTAATTTAAGAATTGTAGTTGCAAATGCAATTCTACCCTTGTGTTTTTGGCTTGCTAGAGAGGTTTTAAAACTAAGATTATTGATTGATGGTCTGTGGGTATTGGGTTGTCATGGGTTCAGCTCGAGAGAGTGAATCATAAACCTTTTTCTACATATTCAACTCGAGAGAGTGAATGGACTAAAGTGTAGGTTGCTTTTATTTTGCATACTCGTTGATGTTCTAGAGAAATCGACTTGATTCAGGGTAAACTATTCGAGAGAAAGTTTACCCCCTCTATAGTCTAGCTTACTCACTAATATCTAGCTATTTTCTAATAGTTGCAATTACCCATTTATCTATATTAGCCTATAATCAAATCACATCCCAAGAACCCGTCTCGTTATTGTTATTTTGTATTGTTTGCTGCTGTTATAGTTGATAATTTCAAACCAAAACCCTCCATTTGACATTCGTGTCACCCCCTGATTTGAATGATGTTTTTATTCGATAAATTTTATTCCTATGACTGATTTGACCACGGTCACACTTTACTATTGAATCTTAAACACGTACCGTTCACTGTGGGATTCGACCCTAACTCACTTAGTTAGGTTTTATACTAACTAGAAATCGTTGACGCTTAGAATTAGATGAAGTGTCCTTGAAACGTTAATCAAAATGGCGCCGCTGCCGAGGAGTGGTGTTGTTTAAGATTCTTTTGGTTAAGTTGAATTTTATTCTTGCTAGTCATAGTTGAATCTACTTATTTTTATTTTTGGTTTGTGTGTTGCTGTTTTAAACAGAGGAAATGAGTGTCAACGGAAGCAATGGTAGTCAAGTGGGCCACCAAGATGACATCGGCAACCTCAATGATGTCAATGAGCCAAATGTTAATGAACCTCATCTAACGGGTGGAATTGGTGCCATTCACTTACCTCCGGCCGAAGAGAACGTTGTGTTCCACATTACAAGTACCATGTTGCAGCTCTTGCAATTGAAAGGGTTGTTTGGTGGGTTGTCTCATGAGGATCCCCATGAGCACATAAGAAACTTTGATGACATTTGCGGACCGTTCTTCTTCAAGAACATATCCCAAGAGTCGGTCCGGTTGAGGTTGTTCCCATTTTCTTTAATGGGAGAAACATGCAAGTGGTTGGCTGAATTGCCAAGAGACTCCATTTCTTCATGGGAAGAGCTTGTCACCGCATTTTAAGTGTAATGTTTCCCTCATTCGAAGATAATGACACTTCGGGACAACATCCAAAGCTTCAAGCGTTTGGAGGGTGAGCCAATTCATGAGACTTGTCTAAGATTTAAAAAGCTGGTGTTTCAATGCCCAACTCATGGTTTGCCCGACAGCGTTTTGCTGCAATATTATTACCGAAGCCTTGATTCGGTGAACAAGGGCGTAGCTGACTAGCTTTCTCCGAGAGGTTTGCTGCAACAACCTTACATTATAGCAGCCCAGCTTTTGGATGGTATGACCAAAATTAATCGGGCTTGGTACACTCGCGATTATCAGGTCTCTCCTCTCACTTTTAAATTGACCAAGGTGCAGCTTGAGAAAGACCAACAGAGGGACCAAAACATGGCAAAGATGATGACCCAACTTGACATCCTAGCCAAAAAATGTCATGGGAGCTGGTGCTAGGAGTGTCAATGTTGTGGATGTTGGGTGTGCAAGTCCTAATGAGGCCAAGTTCAAAGCGTTGTACAATGAAAAAGTGAACTTCCTAGCTAACCAAGGTAGAGGTTATCTTGCTAAATGAGGGCTGAAGAGATCGTGATAGAGAGTGGAGGGATCGTAACCCCACTTGGAAGGAAAGAGACGGGGAAAATGATATGTATGTTCTTCCCCACGAGCGCTAAAAGCACAAAGATTCTGAGGATGGCCGATCTGAGTATATGCTCTCTCGTATTCTCAACAAGGTTGAGGGGTCCGCTAAAATTTTGAAAGAGATGAAGAAAGATGTATCGACCCTTAACCAAATGGTTACTTCTCATTTCGTCTCTATCAAGCAGTTGGAGACCCAAATGGTTCAAATTTCTTCTCATTTAAACCCGAGACAACAAGGGGGTTGCCTAGTGACACTATGGTGAACCCCAAGAATGAGGTTTAAGCGAGGACTTGCATCGTGCCACGACGTTAACTAAGGCGCTGCTTGGGAGGCAACCCAAGTTTTTATTGTTTTATTTTTGTTTTTGGAATAATCGTCTGTTGATTGTGTAGATGAAAGTGTGGAATGTGTTTGAAAAGTACAGGTTGGCGAGCAAAATGTCCAGTCGGTGACTCGCCGAGGAGGCCGACTTGGACCGCGTTGGACTCAAGTAATTATGAAGTTGGAGTTTGTAAAACTCGGTGGGTCCATGGACAAGTCGGTGAATCGCCGAACAGGTTGGCGATCGCGACTTTGTCCGTCGTTTGGACCCCCACATTAACTGGAGGTCCTGTAAAACTCGGCGAGATAAGTGACGACTCGGTGTGTTGCTAAGTGGTTCGGCGAGGTCGACTAATATCGTCGAAGGGGCGCGAACTGGACGGTTTTTAAAAGGCCAAAGGTTTAAAAGTTCAAACTCTTTCACTTTCCCTCAATTTTTAACTTCACAAAAGCACACTCGCACTATATTTCTCGTATTTTTGCGTTTACCCGTTCCTAGTCGTCTATCTTGTGTTTGGAGCTGGAAACCTTTGCCGCCTAGCATTTCAATTCTCATATTCGGCATAAAATGTTGGTTTTCTGAACCCCGAACTCGTATTTAGCGGTTATACTCATTTGCAGTTATATTGTTCTTAATGATGTGTGCTGGGCCTCTCTGAATTCGTATAAGTGTGCTTATTTGCCTGTCTTAAATTCAAGATCTTGCCTAAAATGCCTAATTGTTGATTTCCAGAGTTTCGTGTCTTAAAATTGATAAAATTGTTGGGTTGTGCTTAATTGTTGTTGGGTCTAGTCGCGCGATATCTGAGTAACCCATAATTGTGCTAAATGGCATAGTTTGCCCGATGATGGAGCGTTTGATGTCATTCTTAAAGGCTTAAGTCGTCAAATGACCAAATTTTGGCCAAACCGGGGAAAGTCTGAGTATCCCGGTGGCATGGGTCTTATGGGTCTAGGTTTAATTGAATAAGTGCATGCTTTGATTTTGTTTTCGGAGGCTGCGGGGTTGATTTTGGAAGTCGGGGTAAAAAGTAGGCACGTTGGGCAGTTTCGTGAGCTAGGTCAAGCTCGCCGAGCCATTCGGCGGTTCGTTGAATCCCTCTTTATTGCCTTTAATTTCATGGTTTTTGATGCTTTTGGTTCTGTAACTTTCGACGAGAAGCTTGAGTTCATCGACTGCACTCGGCGACTCACCGAAAGTCTTATTTGATCACCCTTTCTTCGCCCCTAACCCCTAAAATGCATTGAAACTTTCAGCGGGCTAGTCTATGCTCACCGAAAGGCCCCTTCCATCGCCGACATGCCATTTTTTTGGAAAATTTTGAAGCCAATATTTTCGGCGAGCCCAATTTAGCTCACTAGAGTGATTTGGCGACTCATCGATCGGTTCGGTAAGTCTATCTGCAATATGATTTCTGTGATTTTTCTTTAAGATGTTTCTAACTTTCTACGATGTTTTTGCAATATGGCTAGACCAAAAGTGGCAGGGAGAAACATGACGCCCCGCAGGAGGGCTAAGGGAATCACCATTAATGAGGATGCAACTGTATCTAGGGCAAAGGCTACACAAACTTCCTACCACAGGTGGGAAGGGAACAGGGAAAGGCAAGGCACCTGCTCATGCATCACCGGAGGTCAGCTCCGACAGTGACGATATATATGCCACTCACCTCACCACTTCTGAGAGTAAGGGTGAGCACCAGGACCATCATGTTGCAACTTCTGAGCCTGAGGATAATGAGATATTGATGCCCAAAGTGCTGAACTGCGCTCCAAGAGGATGCATCTAGGATCAGGGTGACAGAGACTTGTACTTCTCCTCCCGCTCCAGCACAGGTTGTGTTCCCAGTGCCAGCTGCACAGAGTCCTCTCCCCGGTCTATGAATAGACTAAAGACTGAGGGATTGAGGACCATCATCGAAGAGAATAGGTTGTCTACTGATGGAGTCATAGACAAATACTCGGAGATCGTGAGTTGCTTGAGGTCTCACAAGTTCCAGCTATTCACTCGACCTTATGGCCCTTATGTTTCCAATTGGGTCCGAGAGTTCTACTCTGCTTACGGAGCATTAGAGCCACAAGGGAAGAAAAAGGCCGCTAAATTCAAATCGGTAGACTATGTGGTTGTCAGGGGCAGAAAGGTGAAGTGTGATAGTGATGTTATCAATGCAATCTTGGAGTGTTCAAAAGAAATTGAGGATGACTGTCAATACATGATCATAACAAAAATGCTGGAGAATATGAAAAAATGGTTGGCTCCTCTAATATCTGACGATACTCCTAAGTGGATCGAGGTTGGAGCACCCATTGAAAAGAAGGACCTCTATATAGCAGCAAGGTTTTGGTTTGGCTTCATCAGCAGTACTATCATGCCATCTCAGAATGAGTCGATTCTCTGCCACGCGAAAGCAACTTGCCTTGGTTGTATCATTGATGGGACAAGGCTTAATTTAGGTATAATTATCGCACATGAGATGGCCATGAGGGTCAAGCAGCACCAAACCTCCCTCCCTTTTCTGGTGTTGATCACTGAGTTATGCAGACGGGCTCGGGTGCCTCGAGATGAGAAGAAGGATGTGAAAGTAATTCCCACATCTTTTACTGACATCTGAAGGATTGAGGCTGAGTACTTGAAGGATGAGGCCAAGAAGAAGAAGGCAGCCCCGGTGGATACATCCCCGATTGTGGATACTGATACGTTGCCTTTAGAGGCACCTTTGCCTACTCCAGCCCTTGGGCCTTTAGGTATACCTAGTACGGCCCCTTCCATGATGCCTAGTTCCTCTGAAGTTCCCTTGCCTCCTTGGTCTGGTGCCTCTGTTGCTACTACTTTCTGACCTCCACTCACCCAGGCTGCATTACTACGGATGGGGTAGCTAGCCCATTCTGCTGATAGGTGCGCCTCCAGGCTTGAGGCCACCATTCCTGGCATGATCAAGAGGGCCCTTGCTGATGTTGTGACACCAATGAGTGTGACTATTGATGCCCTTACGACACGGATAACGGTATGTGAGCAAAGACCAATGGGCCACTGAGGAGGTGACGACTCTTAAGGCTGCTATTGCTGAGTTGAGAAAGGACGTGGACCAGCTGAAGTCCACATATATTCCATGATATTTGGGACTGTGGAGATCCCCGATATGCCTGCTGATATAAATGTGCTTCTGGCTACCACCGAAGATGAGGTTCGAGTTAAGGAGATAACTATTGCAGAGTCCGAGGCTGAGACTGATGAGTAACAGCTTGGTGTCGATGAATAGGTGACCTATGAGGGCCTGGCAGAGGTTGAGGAGGCCATGGTAGATTCAGCCGTGCAGATTTCATTGGTAGATACCACCATGGCCGGATCTAGTGTTACTGATACCCCACGCACTGATGCCCAAGATCAGAGTGTTGCACCGAGCATTGATGCCCCGATAGATGGAGAAACTGCGTAGACATGACCTTTCTTTACCTCCCTCTCTGTCATCTTTATTGATTTTCAGTATTTTGTTGCATTTGAGGACAAATTGCTTTTTATTGTGGTTGGGTGAGGTATTTCCATACCTACCTCTTGTGATTATTACTTTTGTATAAATTGGGTTTTTGTGGTTAAATTGTGTTTTGACATTGTTTTGTGGATGTTTGAGGTTGTGGATCCTTGTTTTAATTGCAAATGGTTTTTGACCCTTCTAAAAAAAATTTTACCACCTCTTGATTGTGTTTGAATGTGGTTGTTCTTGTGCAAATTTGATTATCGGTTATGATCAATACGGATGACTTGAATAGTGCTTTTATTCAAACAAAAATGAATGTGAGGCTACTATGAGGCCAAATGAAGTTGCATAGACAATATGTGAACTTTTTACATCTCGTTGTGACTTGCCGGTGAACATTGCACACTAGCAAAAGTATAGAGTCTTATTTGATATTGGTGCCAATGCCTTGTGTGATGAGCTTACCGTGAACCAGGTGTGATGAGACCTAGAATTTGCCCCATTGGCCCGGTTGACTAAGTGATGCAATCTCTTGAAATGATCTTAGGCAACAATTTTAAAGAGTGAAACAATTTGACATTATTCCTCTTTTGTGGCCTACCTTGTGAATGTGTGAACTTTGTTTGAACACCCTTTTAACCTTATCCTTTTCTTGGAAGAAACATGATGTAATTGCGACCCCTTTTTATCCATTTACCTATAATCCTGATGAAGTGTGGTTTGTTTAAATAGCCAACTTAGGCAAAGTTGGGGGTGTGGTGAAAAGGAAAGGTAAATTAAGAAGTGCAAAGAAGTCCCCCTTGATCCATGGTTTTGAGAAAGATGGAACCCCTCCATACAAACGAAAAAGATAAGAGAAAAAGAAAAGAAGAACGAAAAAGAAAAAGAACAAAAATTGTGAAAGCTGCAAAAGAAATGAGGTGCCCGATATTCCATGAGAAGTGAATAATGGGGTGAATTTTGAGCATGAGTGCAAATGTTGAAGAAAAGGAAAGAAAGTGTTGTTCATACCACATTTCATGAGGATAATAGCCACCGAGCCTAAATGACCATACCTTTACACTCATCCCCGTTACAAGACTTGAAAAGACCTTTTTGATCTTGAGTGAGCTGAAACGAATGTTTGCTGGAAAATAAGGGCAAACCTATGGGTGAAGTCGTACATGTATTCATCTTTGTGAGTGTGAGAGTTGTAGGTGATTCCGGAGCTTTAAATTGTTGAACAATTGTGTGTGAATATGAGATCATCTTTGTGTGAGGGAATTTGAGCACCTTTGTTGAGCTTGAACTTGCATTTGAAGCAAGTATTGTGAACCTGAGAATCTTTGGTAATGATGAGTCACAACTTAAATCTTTGAGTGCAGAATTGATCCTTGCATAAGTAAGTTGAGTCTTGTTGTGTGCATTCATGATTGAGTCTTTTGTAGCACTGTTTGAGACATCTTTTTGGAACTGCTGAACTTGAGTTTTACTTGAGTACAAGCAAAAGTTTAAGTTGGGGGTGTTGATGAGTCCGAGATTTGGATTCATTTAGGGCTTTATTTACAATGATTTAGTGTCCTCAAATGCTTTTGTGCCAATAACTGATGTAAAACCTTTGATTTCCTGGTATATGGATTGAGGAACAAAGCAAGGACACTGATTTGCAAAAAGGAACAAAACAAGCTGAACGAATGAAGAAAACAAGCCTGGTGATCGCCAAGTCCACTTGGCGATTCGCCGAATGTCTACTTGACCGCCTAAAGTTCCAGAGTGGCAAGCCCTGAAGGAAAGAACCAAGTTGGCGAGAGAAAGGAGCAGTCGGCGGATCGCCGAGTGGTTCGCGATGCAGTGTTGGATCACCCAAAGTTACAGACCTTGAGGATGTTGAAGGCCAAGGCCTCAGAGGCGATAGAAATGACCAATTAGCGGATCGTCGAGTGGTTTGGCCAGCCCAACTTACTTCGTCGAGTGACTCTTCGCAGCATATGTTTGGCAACTATAAATACATTTTTGAATATTTAGTTTAGTATCAATTATTCTTTAGAAGAGATTTCTATCAAGTTTGGAACTCTGAGACAAGTTTTCTCTAGTTTTCCTTAGCTTTGAAGTATTGAAGTTTTTCACTTTTGAGAAATTGGAAATGGGTCTTTGAGATTCTTCAACTTGGACCATTGTAAAGACGAAATCAATCTTACCTAGTTGATGGAAACTCAATTTGGGAACATTTTTTTATCTTTTTATAATGTCTAGCTAAATCCCAAATTCTTGGGGTGTGATTATGGGTTCTTCGCAACACATTTTTGGTGACTATAAATACATTTTTGAACATTTAGTTTTGTATCAATTACTCTTTAGAAGAGATTTTTATCAAGTTTTGAGCTGTGAGACAAGTTTTCTCTAGTTTTCCTTAGCTTTGAAGAGTTGAAGTTTTTCACTTTTGAGAAATTGGAAGGGGGTCTTTGAAATTCTTCAACTTGGACCATTGTAAAGATGAAATCAATCTTACTCAGTTGATGGAAACTCAATTTGGTAACGATTTTTATCTTTCTATAATGTCTAGCAAAAACCCCAATTCTTGGGGTATTATTATGTGATTATGAGCTGATTTAGTTTATGAGTATTGTTAATTGTTAGTTTAAATGCTATTTAGAAGTGAGTTAAATCATTAATTGTGGTTTAATTTAAGAATTGTAGTTGCAAATGCAGTTCTACCCTTGTGTTTTTAGCTTGCGAGAGAGAGAGGTTTTATAACTAAGATTATTGATTGATAGTATGTGGGTATTGGGTTGTCATGGGTTTAGCTCGAAAGAGTGAATCCTAAACCCTTTTCCACACATTCAGGTCGAGAGAGTGAATGGACTAAAATGTAGGTTGTTCTTATTTTGCATGCTTGTTGATGTTTGAGAGAAATTGACTTGATTCGTTTGAGGGAAAGTTTACCCCCTCTATAGTCTAGCTTACTCACTAATATGTAGCTATTTTCTAATAGTTGCAATGACCCATTTGTCTATATTAGCTTATAATCGAATCACATCCAAGAACCCATCTCATTATTGTTATTTCGTATTGTTTGTTGCTGTTGTAGTTGATAATTTCAAACCAAAACCCCCCCATTTGACATTCGTGTCACCCCTTGATTTGGATGATTTTTTTATTCGATAAATTCTATTCCTATGACTAATTTGACCATGTTCTCACTTTACTATTGAATCTTAAACACGTACCGCTCCCTGTGGGATTCGACCCCAACTCACTTAGTTGGGTTTTATACTGACTAGCGATCGTTGACGCTTAGAATTGGATGAAGTGTCCATGAAACGTTAATCATCCACCCATAGCCCGTGGGTGTGGTTTTGCGGGTGGGGGAGTGAACTTGTCTTGGCGGTTAAGTGTTGACTTTATAGAACTTTTTGAAATTAATTAGTTATTAAGTGACGTCATTTTACCCTAGTTTAGACCAACTATATAAAGACTTTAGACCCTTAGTTTAGTCATTCCAAATCATTATTTATGAACCCACCAAAAAGAACCCAATTCTCTCCAAGAAATCCTCTGTAGGAAGAAGAAGAAGAAGAAGAAGGGTTAAAGCTAGGTCAAATTCCTCCGATCCTCCAAGCTTTTTGAGGGCTTTGTATCCAAGGTATGATAGTTTATTCATCCATGGATTCTTCCATCCATGGAGTCCCCTAGTTATTCCATAATTGTGAAGATGAAATCCCCAATTCAAGTTAGGGTTCCTTCCAATATTGTGGGTTAAGTTGAATATGAATCCAATTGAGTGTATATAGATGGTTTATGATTGAATTAGTAGTGAATCATGTTATTATGAAGAAATTACATGTTTTCCATGGTTAACCCTAGTCTAATTGATGAAATTAAAGTAATGCGGATTTATGCCTTGTGAAGGGGAATTGAGGATTCATAGATCATCTTCTAGAATTGGTGATATTAAAAGTAATTGTTCAAGAATAAAAGTATGTAGACATGAATTCAATTACAATAATGTATATGTGATGGATCATGACTGGTAAGGCTTAGGATTGAATCTTTATGATGATATATGATTAGAATCACTTAAGAATGAAGCATGTGATTAGAATGCCTTGTAATCTAAGTATGCATGATGATTGTAAGAAGTAAAGGTTTGTGAGTAAGGCTTGTAGTCATGAATGTTGATTACTAGGGTTTTAAAAGTAAAGCCAATATGATTAATTTTGTATGCTAAGGCTTTAAGAGTGAATCTTATATGGTAATGGTAGACTACTAGATAGAGTTGTTATGGAAGAACCTTACCCACCTAATCTACCTCATGAATGGTTGAATGTATGAAGTGATAGAATCACTTGAGTTATGATGTTATCCATGTCTAATGTTAGAATTCTAGATATGATGATTAAAGGAGAGACTAGAACCTCAAGAAGGTGAAATATGGGATTTATGTATGCATTATGAAATCTATGTATATGCTTAAGAACACTTTGAGAGTGAAGTGTCTATGATCATGATATGTTGTTGTGATGTTGAAAGGATATTATCATTTACACACTTATGCATGAAAATGATAGGAGATGAAAGGTTCTCTCATATAGAATATTCTAGGTTGAAAGGCTTGCTTATCCAAAATGAATCAAAGCATGTTTAGTTATGTTAGCTTTGTAACACCCCGGAAATTCTATGACTTAAGTTAGAGCCTCACCTTATGAATAATGACTAGAAAATAGTTAAAATGATGTTTCTAAACCTAAATTAATGCAATTGACTTGGTTTGGGAGAGTAAGAGTCTAAACGTCAAAAAACGACCTCGACGTCCGAAAACTAGAGAAGAATGTGTTCTAGTGTGTCCTTTGGTTTTGGGCAGGTTTGGGTGTGTCGTATGATGGTATAATCTGGTGAAAAGGTTTAAAATAGGTAAATATATGTTTATAAGGTCAAAACATTTGAATACGACGCCCCGGGACCATACTAAGGATCCCCGAATAGGACCCCAACCTTGGCCAAGCAAGCTGCCAAGGCAGCTTGCAAGTTGTGCATAAAGGGAATGAGGGCGCGTCGTGCACTTGCTCCCCCAAGGAGAAAAAATTTTAGTTCACGATGTGGTCGTGTCGCGGACTCTACGGTCTCGAAATTTAATTCCAAATATCTTCAGGAACAGCTCCGCGTCGCAGACTTGCTCCGCGACGAAAATGCAGAAATTCAGAAATATATTTTTACTTCATTAAAGAGTCCATTTAAGTGAGGGGTATTTAGGGTGCTTTAGGGGACATGTATATAATAATTTTTAAGTAAATTTACCTCACTTTTATCACTCAAACACAAAACCCCAAAGATCTAAACCTAAAGTTCCTCCTTCTCTCTACTCTCTCTCTCTTCTCAAAAACTCCATTGAAGAAGATTGGAACTTCAAGAAGAAGACCAACTCTTCAAGATTTTAACTTGGATTTTCGTGGTTAATTCATCTATAAGATATGGTTGCTTATCACTCTTGGTATTCCTTTCCTCAAGAGTCCCCATAAAGATGAATTTCAAAATCTCCAATTTCTAAGATTCAATCCAAAAACGTGGGTCTTCTTTCTAAAGTGAAATTGATGTTATAAACTGACTTTTATTGATGTTATATGAATAATTATTGATGAATTTATGTTGTATTGGTGGTTTCTTGAAGAATTCCCCATGAGACCTATGTTTCTCCTTTTCCTAATTCTAACCCTAGTTTGTGTTGGATATTGATTGAAGGCTATGAATTGAATGTGATGTTATGTAATTCATGTTTGTATGATAATTCTACCCTATGCTATGTATAATTTGTATGAAATTAGGGTTGACTCTTTGAAGGAAGCCTTGAAGGCTATGAAATGAATATGTCAATTGCTCATATTGATGTTGATTATGTTATTACTTCATGAATTACCTTGTATTATAGATTGGTTATGAATTGCTTGGTAATTGAAGTATGGATGTCCCACGAAGGGCAAGAAGGTATGAAGGTTGGTTTTTCTTTGAACTCAAGTATGAAAGGTGAATTACTTAGATTGTAATGATGCTATACCTAATGTGTTGTTGTGGTGTTGATGACTTAGTTTCCTCATCCTTAACCCTCTACACTTGAATTAGCTATGAAGTATGTATGTATATTATGGTATGATTGCTATATGATTGAAATGTAGTTCTCATGATTGTAGTGTAATGTAAAGTGAAATGTTTACTCACTTGCTAAGTGTCTTTAAAGTGAAAGGATTGTTACTCACTTATGAACACATATGAGTTATTATGTTAAGATGTCTACATAAGGGTCTATTAAAGTCTAGTGTGAACTTATGTGATGACTAAAGATGATTACAAAAGGGAATTAGATGCTTAGCACCGAAAGGACATGTAAATGAGATGGGGGTCTCACGTTTAGTAAGTCCGGCTCCCCACATGGGTTTCCTAACATTTAGCAAGTCCGGATTACCCATAGTATATGTTGTCTCATTAGATGGAAACCCCCATGTTTAGTAAGTTAGGGTTTCTTGAATCAATCTCCTTGACCCTTAACTATGTGCCCACATATGACTCTAGCTTAGTGGATCCACCTAGATAGCTATGTACGAATGGTTACACCTTAGGCAAGTGTTAACCCTCTATTTTCGGTGTGGGAGTAGAACACCGGATTCCATGTAGCTCTCATGGTCTATGTCGGTTATTGCAATATTTTCCTAATGTAAAAGTAAATGAAGGTATGAAAGGTGTGAACTCTTACTAGAGCTTTCTTAAAGGTTTCTACATAGTGTAAGGGAGGGTATGGGACTTCTCTTGCGCATTGCACTTGTGGGATCCTAAGAGATGATTGTAGTAGTGTTCTCTTATGATTATGATGATTATGACTTATGTATGTTGAAGCTATGTTATGTATGATCATTATGAATATGGTAAGTTATGATGAAATATGATCTTATGTATGTACGCATGAAGTAGGTTGCTTAATGTGATACTTGGCTTTGAATAGGGTTATGGGGTTATATCCATTGCATTGCACTAGTATTGCTTGGGCTGTCTACATGTTGGGATGATATTATGTTGGTTTAGACTATGATACTTAATTTGTGTGCATATTGGATTTACTTGGCAAAAAGCATGTTTTGACTAAAATATCCTTTTGTGCATGTTTCAATGGTTTTTATGCATAGTTGCCATACTAATTACGTGTGTTGTACTAACCCATAGTTTCTCCTTTTTCCCAAACATTTAGGTTCGGGCCGTTGAGGATTCAAGCTTACTTCTCAAGACACTTGGAGTTGCTTCCCCAAGTTGTTGAGTCCTCAAGTCCGAGGATAAGACCCTATGATCTAGCTTCTATATTTAGTTCTTTGCTTATGTTGAAAGACATTGTTGTACTTCTTATTTTCAAGACTTCTTATTGATGTAAGGGATAAGTCCCATTTTCGATACTTCTATGTCTAGATGGTGCATTGTGACGAAGTTAGATTTTATTTTTCATATATGAAGTCAGGTGGAACTTCCAAAGTAAAAGTTTAAAATTTTTCGCAATTTTATTCTATGATACATGCTATGACGAATGCTAAGGGCTTGTATAAGACCTTTTCGAGATCGAATACGCCGGTAAAGACTAGGGGGTGCTCTCGGGTCGTTACAAACTTGGTATCAGAGCATAAGGTTGAGAACAATATAGGATTCATGTCACAAGATGCCACGTCGAGTAGAGTCTTGTTCATGGGTGTGAAGCGCGCCACACTTATGAATGAGAGGCTGCGAGATGCTTAGAAACTTTCACTCCTTTGTTATTCCATAGTTGTGCCTAAGAGTCTTGACTCTATTTAGTTCTTTTCTTCTAATCCTTCTCTTGTGCTTATAGGCGATGAATACAAGAAGGAACAACGCAAGGAAGGCCGGTGAGGAGAATGTGAATGAGGCGGTTCCCTCTCAAGCTCCTCAAAACCCTCAAGTTCCTATTGAAGAAGAGGTTATGTCTAATGTTGAGATAAGGTCGGCTATTCATAATTTGACTTAAGTGTTGGCCATTCAAGTTGCTAGGGATGCTAGGGTGCAAGTGAACCCCAATGCTAGCACTACCGCTTCTAGGATAAGGGATTTCACAAGGATGAATCCCCCTACTTTCTTTGGCTCCAAAGTGGAAGAAGATCCACAAGATGAAGTGTTTGAGGTTCTAGAGGCTATGGGTATGTCTTCTCAAGAAAAGGCGGAGTTAGCCACCTATCAACTCAAAGATGTGGCACAAGTGTGGTATGAACAATGGAAGGAGGGGAGACCTATTAAAGAGGGTCCGATAAGTTGGGCTATATTCAAGATGGCTTTTCTTTACAGGTTTTTCCCCTTGGAACTAAGGGAGAGGAAAATGCAAGAATTCATCAACCTCCGTCAAGGGGGTATGAGTGTGAAGGAGTATGGCCTCAAGTTCACTCAATTGTCCAAGCATGCTCCTACTTTGGTGTCGGACTCTAGAGCTACAATAAACAAATTTGTTATGGGTGTATCCGATCTTGTGGTGAATGAATGTAGCGGCTATGCTAATCCCAAGCATGGACATTTCTCGCCTTATGGTTCATGCCGAGCAAATTGAAGAGCAAAAGCTTAAGCAAGTCGGTAGAGAATTGAAGAGGTCAAGGGCCGATGATGGAAATTCTTCTAAGGTTAGGTTTGAAATCCAGGATAAGCCAAAGTTCAAAAAGAGGTTTTCCAACCAAGGTCCTCCTAACACTCCAAGGGTCAACAAAGGTAAAGTGCCTACCCCCAAGCCTCAATAAGTAAAAGGTGGTGGTCCTTATGTTGAGAAGCCTATTTGTACAAAGTGTGGTCGAAAACATGAAGGCAAGTGCCTAGTTGGCCCGGGTAATTGCTATGGTTATGGTAAGAGCGGCCACATGAGGAGGGACTGCCCTATGCTAAAGGCTCAAGGAAGGGAAAATGCTCAAGCACAAGCAAGTGGCCCAAATCACGATGCTCCTAAGAAGAATCGCTTCTATGCTCTCTAATCCCGAGGTGATCAAGAGAGCTCTTCACATGTTGTGACCGGTATGTTGCAAGTATTTTCAATAAATGTTTATGCATTGTTGGATCCCGGTGCCACTTTGTCTTTTGTAACCCCTTTAGTGGCTATGAAGTTTAATATGTTTCCCGATGTCTTAAATAAACCCTTTTCAGTTTCTACCCCGGTGGGTGATTCCATTGTTGCTAACAGAGTTTTTAGGGGTTGTTCCATATCTTTGCCCAATAGAGTCACTTTGGTTGATTTGGTGGAACTTGATATGTTAGACTTTGATGTTATATTGGGGATGGATTGGCTTTATGCTTGTTTTGCGTCCATAGATTGTAGGACCCGAATTGTGAAGTTTCAATTTCCTAATGAACCCATTTTAGAATGGAAGGGAGGAAATTTCGTTCCTAGGGGAAGGATCATTTCATGTCTAAAAACTTGTAAGTTGATTTCTAAGGGTTGTCTCTATCATATTGTGAGGGTCAAGGATCTTGAGTCCAAGATTCCTCATTTGGAGTTGGTCCCCGTAGTGAAGGATTTTTCGGAAGTCTTTCCCGATGACTTACCCGAGATTCCTCCCGAACAGGAAATAGATTTCGGCATAGATTTATTGTCGGATACACAACCCATTTCAATCCCTCTTTACCGGATGGCCCCGGCGGAGTTGAAGGAATTAAAAGCTCAACTGAAAGATTTGTTGGATAAGGGTTTCATCCAACCTAGTATATCTCCTTGGGGTGCACCGGTGTTATTTGTGAAGAAGAAGGATGGATCTCTTCGTATGTGTATTGATTACCGATAGTTAAATAAGGTGACCATTAAGAACAAGTATCCACTCCCTAGGATTGATGACTTATTTGATCAACTTCATGGAGCGAGTTACTTTTCAAAAATTGATTTGAGGTCGAATTATCACCAACTTAGGGTGAGAGGTGTTGATGTTCCGAAAATAGCCTTCCGAACAAGATATGGTCATTTTGAGTTCTTAGCGATGTCCTTTGGTCCTACAAATGCCCCGGTGGCTTTCATGGACCTTATGAATCGTGTGTTTAGAAATTTTCTAGACTCATTTGTTATTGTCTTTATTGATGACATCTTGATATACTCTAAAAGTGAGAATGATCACATGAATCATTTGAGGATAGTATTGCAAGCCCTCAAAGATCACCAACTCTATGCTAAGTTTAGCAAGTGCGAGTTTTGGCTAAGATCGGTTGCTTTCCTTGGTCACATTGTTTCTAGTGAGGGTATAGAAGTTGATCCAAAGAAAATCGATGTGGTAAAAAGTTGGCCTAGACCTTTGAATCCTTCCGACATCCGAAGCTTTTTAGGTTTGGCCGGTTACTACCAGAGATTTGTTAAGGGATTTTCATCTATTGCATCTCCATTAACGGCCTTAACTCAAAAGAAGTCCAAGTTCGAATGGTCGGAATCTTGTGAAAAGAGCTTCCAATTGTTGAAAGATAAGCCCACCCCCGCTCCGGTTTTGACCTTACCGAAGGTCAATGAAGGTTTTGTAGTATATTGTGACGCTTCTCGAGTGGGTTTGAGTTGTGTCCTCATGTAGCATGGTAAGGTTATAGCTTATGCCTCGAGACAACTCAAGGTGCATGAGAAGAATTATCCAACTCATAACCTTGAGCTAGCGACCGTAGTCTTTGCTTTAATGATTTGGAGACACTATCTCTATGGGGTACATGTGGATGTGTTTACCGACCACAAGAGTCTTCAATATGTTTTTAGCCAAAAAGAATTGAATCTTCGACAAAGGAGGTGGTTGGAACTCTTAAAAGATTATGATATGAGTGTCCTTTACCACCCCGAAAAAGAAAAATATGGTTGTGGATGCTTTGATTTGTATATCTATGGGTAGTGTGTCACATGTGGAAGAAGAGAAAAGAGAGTTAGCCCGTGATGTACATAGGCTAGCCCGATTGGGTGTCCAACTTGAAGATTCCTCAAAAATAAGTGTCGTGGTCTGTCATAATTCCGAGTCATCAGTTGTTATTGACGTGAAGTCTAAGCAACATCTTGATCCTATTTTGATGGAACTAAAGGAGTCGGTTCTCAACAAAGCAATAGAAACTTTCTCTCAAGGAGAAGATGGGGTGCTTAGGCACGAAGAAAGATTATGTGTGCCGGATGTGGATAGCCTAAGAGAGACAATCTTAGAGGAGGCCCATGGGTCCCGATACTCCATCCATCTGGGAGCCACCAAAATGTATCGCGACTTACGTGATATTTATTGGTGGAACGGAATGAAAAGAGACAGCAGATTTTGTGGCTAGGTGCTAAAATTGCCAACAAGTCAAAGCCGAGCACCAAGGATCGGGAGGTCGAACTCAAGATATTGATACCCCCACTTGAAAGTGGGAAGAGATCAATATGGACTTCGTGGTGGGTTTGCCTCGAACCCGTAGGCAACATGATTTCATTTGGGTCATTGTGGATAGATTGACTAAATCAGCCCATTTCCTTCCCGTCAAGGTTTCTTATTCGGTGGAAGATTATGCTAAGTTGTACATTAAGGAGATTGTGAAATTGCATGGGGCCCCGTTGTCGATTATTTCGGATAGAGGTGCCCAATTTACTTCCATTTTTGGAGGTTTTTCCAAAATGGGCTTGGTACTCAAGTGAAACTTAGTACCGCATTTCACCCTCAAACGGATGGTCAAGCGAAACGCACCATCCAAACCCTAGANTTATTCGGTGGAAGATTATGCTAAGTTGTACATTAAGGAGATTGTGAAATTGCATGGGGCCCCGTTGTCGATTATTTCGGATAGAGGTGCCCAATTTACTTCCATTTTTGGAGGTTTTTCCAAAATGGGCTTGGTACTCAAGTGAAACTTAGTACCGCATTTCACCCTCAAACGGATGGTCAAGCGAAACGCACCATCCAAACCCTAGAGGACATGTTGAGAGCGTGTGTCATTGACTTCAAAGGTAATTGGGATGACTACCTACCTTTAATAGAATTTTCTAGAACAATAGCTACCACTCAAGTATTGCTATGGCACCCTTTGAAGCACTTTATGGTAAAAGGTGTCGATCTCCGGTTGGGTGGTTTGAAGTAGGTGAATTTGCTATTCTTGGTCCCGAGGTAGTCTATGAGGCTATGGAAAAAGTTTGACTTATAAGGGATAGGTTGAAAACGGCTCATAGTCGGCAAAAGTCTTATGTCGATAATAGAAAGAGAGATCTTGAATTTGAAGTAGGTGATTGGGTCTACTTGAAGATCTCACCCATGAAAGGGGTGATGAGGTTTGGTAAGAAGGGGAAACTTAGCCCCCGGTATGTTGGGCCTTATGAGATCTTGAAGCGTATCGGAAAGGTCGCTTATAAGTTGAAATTGCCCATCGAATTGGCCCCGGTTCACCTGGTGTTCCATATTTCTATGTTAAAAAAGTGTATAGGTGACCCGGTGTCCATTCTCCCTCTAAAAGGTTTAGGGGTGAATGAGAACCTTTCTTATAAAGAGGTTCCGGTCGAAATCCTAGATCGTCAAGTTAAGAAGTTGAGGAATAAAGAGGTTGCCTCCGTAAAAGTCCTATGGAGAAACCACCTAGTTGAGGGTGCAACATGGGAAGCTGAGGCCAACATAAAGTCCCGCTACCCTCATCTTTTTCATCCTACTCCTAGCCAAAGTTGAGGTTAGTAGTCTCTCTTAATTAAGTATAAATTGAAATCATGTGTGTTGATGATTATGACATGATTTCCTTGTATGTGTATATTTTTGTGAAAATTCATGCTTAAAGTTGTATTTTGAGTTTTCATGAATTTTGCTTCTCATGATTGAAATTGCATCCATAGATGTTGTGTGATGTTCTCTTCATGAGAGTTGTAATGAGCATGCTTGATGTTGTCTTGCTAAAGAAATGTCTTGTTGATTGCTTAATATATGTTGATGCTTATTGAATATGGAGAAGGTAGTTCCTCTTATACTTATGAGCATAGTGACGTTGTGGATTAAATTCATATATGATATGATGATATGATGTTGTTGATGTGACTGGTTGTTGCGCTGCTAGTTTGAGTCATTGTCTCCCTAGAAAAAAGTCCAAGTGACATTCGGGGACGAATGTTCCTAAGAGGGGATATTGTAACACCCAAAAATTCTATGACTTACGTTAGAGCCTCACCTTATGAATAATGACTCAAAAATAGTTAAAATGATGTTTCTAAACCTAAATTAATGCAATTGACTTGGTTTGGGAGAGTAAGAGTCTAAACGTCAAGAAATGACCTCGACGTCCGGAAACTAGAGAAGAATGTGTTCTAGTGTGTCCTTTGGTTTTGGGCAGGTTTGGGTGTGTCGTATGATGGTATAATCTGGTAAAAAGGTTTAAAATAGGTAAATATATGTTTATAGGGTCAAAAATTTCGAATACGACGCCCCGGGACCACACTAAGGGTCCCCGAGAAGGATCCCAACCTTGGCCAAGCAAGCTGCCAAGACAGCTTGCAAGTTGTGCATAGAGGAAATGAGGGCGAGTCACGCACTTGCTCCCCCAAGGAGAAAAATTTCAGTTCGTGACACGGTCGTGTCGCGGACTCTACTGTCTTGAAATTTAATTGCAAATATCTTCAGGGAACAGCTCCGCGACAAAAATGCAGAAATTCAGAAATCTATTTTTACTTCATTAAAGAGTCCATTTATGTGAGGGGTATTTAGGGTACTTTAGGGGACGTGTATATAATGATTTTTAAGTCAATTTACCTCACTTTTATCACTCAAACACAAAACGCCAAAGATCTAAACCTAAAGTTCCTCCTTCTCTCTACTCTCTCTCTTCGCAAGAACTCCGTTGAAGAAGATTGGAACTTCAAGAAAAAGACCAAATCTCCAAGGTTTCAACTCCGATTTTCGTGGTTAATTCATCTATAAGGTATGGTTGCTTATTACTCTTGGGATTCCTTTCCCCAAGAGTCCCCATAAAGATGAATTTCAAAATCTCCAATTTCAAGGTTTCAATCCAAAAACATGGGTCTTCTTTCTAAAGTGAAATTGATGTTATAAACTGACTTTTATTGATGTTATATGAATAATTATTGATGAATTTATGTTGTATTGGTGGTTTCTTGAAGAAATTCCCCATGAGACCCATGTTTCTCCTTCTTTTCCTAATTCTAACCCTAGTTTGTGTTGGTTATTGATTGAAGGCTATGAATTGAATGTGATGTTATGTAATTCATGTTTGTATGATGATTCTACCCTAGGTTTTGTATAATTTGTATGAAATTAGGGTTGACTCTTTGAAGGAAGCCTTGAAGGCGATGAAGTGAATATGTCAATTGCTTATATTGATGTTGATTATGTTATTACTTCATGAATTACCTTGTATTATGTATTGATTATGAATTGCTTGGTAATTGAAGTATGGATGTCCTATGAAGGGCAAGAAGGTATGAAGGTTGGTTCTTGTTTGAACTCAAGTATGAAAGGTGAATTATTTAGATTGTAATGATGATATACCTAATGTGTTGTTGTGGTGTTGATGACCAATTTTCCTCATCCTTAACCCTCTACACTTGAATTAGCTATGAAGTATGTATGCATATTATGGTATGATTGCTATATAATTGAAAGGTAGTTCTCATGATTGTCATGTAATGTGAAGTGACAGGTTTACTCACTTGCTAAGTGTCTCTAAAGTTAAAGAATTGTTACTCACTTATGAATACATATGAGATATTATGGTAAGATGTCTGCATAAGGGTCTATTAAAGGCTAATGTGAACTTATGTGATGACTAAAGATGATTACAAATGGGAATTAGATGCTTAGCACCGAAAGGACATGTAAATGAGATGGGGGTCTCACATTTAGTAAGTCCGGCTCCCCACATGGGTTTCCTCACGTTTAGCAAGTCCGGATTACCCACGGTATATGTTGTCTCATGAGATGGAAACCCCCACGTTTAGTAAGTTAGGGTTTCTACAAGCAATCTCTTTGACCCTTAACTATGTGCCCACATATGACTTTAGCTTAGTGGATCCACCTAGATAGCTATGTACGAATGGTTACACCTTAGGCAAATGTTAACCCTTTTTTTCAGTATGGGAGCAGAACACCGGATTCTATGTAGCTCTCATGGTCTAGTCGGTTATTGCAATATTTTCCTAATGTAAAAGTAAATGAAGGTATGAAAGGTGTGAACTCTTACTAGGGCTTTCTTAAGGATTTCTACATAGTGTAAGAGAGGGTATAGGACTTCTCTTGCACATTAGTCTTGTGGGATCCTAAGAGATGGTTGTAGTAGTGTTCTCTTATGATTATGATGATTATGACTTATGTATGTTGAAGCTATGTTGTGTATGATCATTATGAATATGGTAAGTTATGATGAAATATGATCTTATGAATATATGCATGAAGTAGGTTGCTTAATGTGATACTTGGCTTTGAATAGGGTTATGGGGTTATATTCTTTGCATTGCACTAGTATTGCTTGGGCTATCTACATGTTGGGATGATATTATGTTGGTTTGGACTATGATACTTAATTTGTGTGCATATTGGATTTACTTGGCAAAAAGCATGTTTTGACTAAAATGTCCTTTTGTGCATGTTTCAATGGTTTTTATGCATAGTAGCCATACTTAGTACGTGTGTTGTACTAACCCATAGTTTCTCCTTTTTCCCAAACATTTAGGTTCGGGCCGTTGAGGATTCAAGCTTACTTCTCAAGACACTTGGAGTTGCTTCCCCAAGTTGGTGAGTCCTCAAGTCTGAGGACAAGACCCTATGATCCAGCTTCTATGTTTAGTTCTTTGCTTATGTTGAAAGACATTGTTGTACTTCTTATTGATGTAAGGGATAAGTCCTATTTTCGATACTTCTATGTCAAATGGTGCATTGTGACGAAGTTAAATTATATTTTTCATATATGAAGTGAAGTTGAACTTCCAAAGTAAAAGTTTTAAATTTTCCACAATTTTATTCTATGATACATGCTATGACGAATGCTAAGGGCTTGTATAAGACCTCTTCGATGTCGAATACGCCGGTAACGACTAGGGGGTGCTCTCGGGTCGTTGCAAGCTTGAAATTGTGTTATGAAATCCCTTCATGAATTGCTTGACTTGGTAAAACAATACCATCCCATGGTAGCTTGAGTATAAGACCTCATGGTAGTCTTGGATTGAGAAATGACACTCTTGCTAAGGGAAGCTTGCACTAGTATCATAGTATAGTTGCATGGTAGCATGACTTGGTTGGGCCAAACCATTTCATTAGTAGCTAGTATGGAGAAATAATACCCTTCCTAGAATAGCTTAGACTTGCATGATAGTATGCTTCCCATGGTTGCTTGGTTTAGCATAATGTTGTTATGTTAGCAAGGTGATTAGCTTGGTTTTAGCAATAATACCCTTTCTAGAATAGCTTGGACTTGCATGATAGTATGTTTTCATGGTAGCTTGGTATAGCTTAATATGGTGCTCCTCTTTGGTAGTCTAGAAATGATGAATAGTAATCATTTATGTATGATGGCCTAAAGTGATACTTAGTATGGGTGGGATTATATGGTCTCATCCATGCATTGCACAAGTATGACTTAAAGCTACTTATGAAATGTCCTCTTATATGTTGTATGCTTAGCTTGGATTGTTGCTATAGTTGCCTTTCATGATATGTTGGACTAAAGCTGAAGATTCCCTTGTCTATGAGAATTATGCTAAGGATGAGATCCAAAGATGGTAAGTATGATTATGATGACCTAAAAATGGTACTTAGTGTGGGTGAGATTATGGGGTCTTATCCATGCATTGCACAAGTATTTTTTGAGGTTACTTGAGGAGTAAATTCTGTTATGTTATGAAGATCGAAGGATTTACTATGCTTATGAATATGAAGTATTTGTTATGCTTATGGATTATGCATTATGGTGACTAATGTTTATATTATGTCTATATTGGAGATTATGCTTATGACTATGTTCTTATGCTCTTATGGTATTATGTTAGCTATCATATTTAGTACATTTTGTACTAACGCACACTCTTGTCTACATTCTTATCAAATGTAGGGTCCGGCGATCTTGAGTTTCATCCCAGTGGCTAGGTTCATTGAATAGCAAGGAGTTGAAGACTTGGTGAGTCCTCATAGCATCGAGGATTTGATCACCTTTCCTTTAAGCCTATCTTTTATGTTTTACACTTTTGTATGGGTTGCGTCCCAAAGATTTATTCAAGTGATTATAGATGGTTTGAAGTATTATAGACTTCTGCTAGTTTTTAAAAGACTTCGATTGTTTTAAATTTTCGCACCATTTTCTATTATCTTATGTTATGATATGCTAAGAGGCTTGTATGAGGCTTTTCAGAGTCTTGTAAGTCGTGTCACATCTAGGGGGTACCTTGGGTCGTGACACTTGTGGCCCTTTATTATTCTTTTAGAAGTCTCTTTTGAGGGCGCGAATAGCTTAATGTAACCAAAATTTTTGGCAAAAATTTTCTAGTTCATTTCGTGATATTTTACTATCTTTTTTTTCAGTTCATTCTTAAGTTTCATAGTTGTACATAATTATAATCCTATAATGTTTTAAAAATTCATAATGCCACCATAGGTTAGTTGATTATAAGAAATTTTTCCCTCAAACCTATCTTTTAATTTTATCCTAACCTTTTTAGCAAATATTGATAAACCACTAATAAATTTTTCCTTTCAATAGTCATGATTACAGTCTTTTTGAATCATAACTTTATTAACGAAAATATCTTTATAACACCTAAAATCATCTAACTTTGGAAAAGATAGGTTAGATAATATTTCTAAACTTTTATCTTGAAAGAATTGAGGTTCACCTATAAAGTGTTTAGCTATGCTATAAATTAAGTTGACAGTGACATCTTCCAAAATTTGGTTTTCCATAGTTTGCCCTGCAAACTCAGTTTTAATGATAGGAATAATAATAGTAGCATGTACTATCTTTTGCCTATTATCTTCGATGAAGTAATTGCCCCACTAATTTTTAATGTGTCAGTAAATCCGGCTGTAATCAAAGTGACAACTTGTTTATCTACTAAATTTTTCATGTTATATGTCGTAATAATCATACTCATTTCATATAATTTATTATATCTTTTCATGTTCCATGAGTCTATCAATACTCCACTCAACGATTTTGCTTCCAAAGTATGAAGTATGAGATAAAAATTTATTTACTTCATACAACATATTCAGAAATGAGGGTCTCTTGTAATAATTCTTTTTGGTGGAATAATTAGAACCTAATTTATTTGTTTCATTATCATTATTTTTGGATAAAATATTTATGACTTTATCATTTTTAACCTATAAATTGGACTTTAACTTTTGATTAATCATTCTTATAAGTTCATATGTAATTTCAATCTTTTCTTGAAACAATGTGGAGACAAGAGATATCCTCAAAATTCATAGGTATTATGAATTTATCTTAACAGATATAGATTTAGTAGAAATTGAGCATATATTTGAGGTAAATAATTCAGATAGTATACAATACTCGAAATTCACAATTAAAAGAATTCTAAGCCCCTTTAAATGGTTTGTAGATAATCTACATACCTCCATTCTCTTAACAAAAGCGCATTGATCCCAGACATATAATTGATATGATTATAAGGCAGCCTGGTATAATTTTATTTTTGTTAAGCCCAACATCCATACTTGGTTTATAAAATATTTAGAAGAATGTAGTAATTCCCCAATAGTTTTACGAATGGTGAAGTCATTTTGGAGAAAATAAACAGGTATTATCAACTCGACATCAAACACAGTTTAATTTTTTTTTAGGTGGAGTGAAATATATCTACCTGAAAGTGCCAACAATCTTCAATGATAGGTTATTCAAGAAACAATAAATCAAAAGGTGGACCCCACGCACAATAAACAATAAATCAAAAGGTGATCCATCAATATTTCACTTCACAATTTCACTTTCAGAGTGTGAAGTATGGGATAATTTTTTTTTATATTGTATATACGAAAAGGAGACATTTTGTTCTAAACACTATGGTGATAATACATGTTTATTTCCTCCAAATTGGCTCCATCATTCATAAAATCATTTGAGAATTACGATATTTCCTATCTCTTCTGAATATTTAACAAACCAAGTATGGGTGTTTGGCCTTACATACATAAAATTATACCATACTGCCTTATAATCATAACAATTATATATTTGAGGTCGATACGATGTTGATAAGGGAATAGGCTTATGTAGATGATCCATAAACCATTCAAAAGGGCTTAAAATTTTTTTAATCGTAAACCTTGAAAATTGAATACTATGTGGATCATTGATATCTACTAACTTATGCTCAATTTTTATCACGTCTGTTAATATAAACTCGTAATACCTTCAAATTTTCAGTGGATCTTCTGTCTCCACATAATTGTGATTGCTGTAACTTTGTTTCAAAAGGTCTGGTACTCCAAAACCTTCATATTTCTTATCAAGAGTCATGATTGGATGTACCTGTAAAATTGTTATCTGAATTATTTTTTTGATGGAGTGACTTTTTCTTTATTCCTTGCCAGGGTAGTTGGAACAATCACCTGCGAATATATTTTTGGGAGCTTCATTTAATGATAAGGGGATGTTGGGTTTTGGCATGGACGAGAATTCTGCCAGAACTGAGAATCGATTTCCTAACTTTTTATCTCCCTCTTCGAAGGATCTTTTCATTTTATCCTCAAATTTGAAGGGCAGGAGTGGGAGCCTCGGGGACCTGATTCGCGATACTCCTGATCTAATTATTTTACTGTAAAAATCCTCTTGTCAAAAAATCAAGAGAGAATTATTTTCTCCATTTATGAATTTTATGTCAAAATCAAAGCTGAATATTAAAGTTTGTCATCTTAAAAAAATAATTTAAAAATTAGATTTTTAACATCTTTTTGTAAAACATCTTTGGTTACTTTGCAGTCAACTCTTAACAAAAATTCTTTATTTATTAAATCTTCTTGAAATTTGGTAATGCATAGTCTATCGTTAAAATATCCTTATTCACAGTACTATAATTTTTTTAAAGTATCATTCAAATTCATGTTTAGCAGATCATACAAAAAAAATTGTTCAAGTATGCTTCCATATCCTATGCCTGAGCCGTCCGTTTCTACAATCATAAGAGCCTCCAGATGTAATATTCCATGGTACTGAATTCTTTTTAAGACGTTGATAAAGAGACTTACAAATCTGTCTAATGTTAGGAATAAAATCAACAACATAATCGAGACTTCTTTATAATCTTTAGAGTTGTGTTTTATCTATTAATTCATTCGAAAATCTAGATGAGAACTCTATAGCTCTACAAATGGGTCTATAGGTTCCTCGATATAAATCATAGCCAAGAAATCTAATGGTAGTCTGAAATATGTTAAACCTTTTAACACTTAATATTAATTCATTTTGCATAACAGCCTTTAAAAAGGTGTAAAGTTGTTTAAAGTGTTGATCAGTATCCTCAAAATATATTAACACATCATCTACATAGACTATAGAAATATGACTATATTGAATAAATATATCATTCATGATATCTTGAAATTCAAACGAAGCATTTTTTAGTTTGAAGTGCATTACGTTCCATTCATATTGTCTGAAGGGGACATTGAAGGCCATTTTACAATTTATCCTTTTCAGTGATTTGTATATGTCAAAAACCTGATTTCATATCAAACTTGCTATAAATATTAGCTTTATAAGTTCTTTTAAGAAAATCACATGTTTAGGCATGGGGGTACCTAATCCATTTTAATACTTTATTAAGAGGATTATAATTGATAACTAGTCTTGGTGAACCACTTTCTCTTTCGGCCCTATTATTGACATAATAGGCCGAGCACTCCAAGGTGATTTGAATGGTCTAATAATTTTTTTAGCAAGTAAATCATTAATTTTCTTTTTATAATATTCCACTAATTCAACATTCATTTGAATCGGTTAGAATTTTGTTTAATGTTTTCTTACTTTTTTATTTAAGTTTGTTTAATTTTTTGTTTAAAGGATTATACGTTCTTGATCCCTTTCGTTACTCTGCCCAATTTTTTTAAGCGATACGTCCTTGGATACTTTAAAAAGATTTATAAAAAAGGACACCTCAATTTTTTTAAAAATTATAATATTAAGACTTCTGAGTCTACTGTTGCCGATAATAAAAATATTGAGACTATTAAATTATTAACAACTAACGATATAGCAAGCATAAGAAAAATTATAATTTTCTTCATATAGGACTGGTTCAAGTAGCAGTTAAACCATTACATAGATTGGGTTTAGATGTACCCATGTGTATTCTCTTACGAGATAATAGGTTATTAAATCTTGATGATTCACTATGTAACAACATGTTTATGTCGTTATGGACAAGCCAATGGGGAATGAATTTGGGCAAAAAAATGAAAATTTCCAACCTAGAATAGACTTGAATAAAATCTGAGTTAGAAGTGGTTTAGGGTAATCTGGTAATGGATGGGCGATTTAATTATGAATTTAATAATTTTAGTGGATAGCCAAAATGGTAAGGAGTTTGTACGGATTTACGGAATTTAATAATTTTAGTGAACAACCAAGACAATAAGGGGTCTGTACGGCTTTACGAAATCAAATTTGGGCGGGTAGAACTTTCGTGATTAATCCTAGCATGAAAGGGTGATTTTATTACATCAAGATTTGAGGGTGTGTTGTGAAATTTAGACTTGGAACAAAAATTTTGAGTCTCTTTCTCCGTGCAACCCGCCACAGTGGAATTATTTTCTCTATGACGGGCCAATAGCGAGTAAAAATAGGAAAAGTCCCAAAAATGTTATTTTTCTGTAAACTTCGTTCTTGGAGAAGAAAAGGGCGACCTAGGGCTATTTCTTCTGATTTTTCACTAATTCTAGCGCTAAAGGTAAGTCAATTACTCCCCTAATTCATAAATTGATTCTTAGAACTTAAAATGCTTGCTATTTATCCTTGAAGGAGTGTTTTGGCTTGAATTTGATGGTGGAAAAATCCTTAGTTGGGTGTTAGGATAATGGGATTGGCCAAGGGTTACTATATGGATATAATCCGAGTTAACTAGGCCTCAATTATTGATCATTTGCATAATTTACTTGTTTTAGACCAGGAACAAGCTTAGAGACTTCGGAAAAGGAAAACTCAAGTTCCTTAAGAATGTTCAAGCTTGATTTTGAGGTAGGTGATGCTTTGATTTCCCATCTGTGTTATATATGCTTACTAACTGCTCTATTCAATTCATGCATGTATGTGAATAGGGAAAGATGAAATGACTAATTGTGATTCTGTAGCATGCAATGAACCTGTTACTTGATTGTACAATACAAGCATGTAAATCATTTATTATGATAGTGATTGTGTTTGTGATTGTGGTTTATTAGATTGGGTGTCACATTCCTACATATAATGGAATCGGGTGTCACCTTCCGAAATATAATTGGATTGGGTGTCATGTTCCAACACACTAGCAGTTTAAGTGTGGGTACCATGAGAGGACCATCATTGACTGTTGCATTTGAGATTGATATTGTGAAACTAATATATTGGGCATGAATTGATAAATTGTTATTCTTTTTGCATATGTATGGGTTATTATGTTGTAGTTATTTGTGTATGTCTAACTTACTAGAATAGCCGCGTGATCCTACAAGTACACCGTTGTTTATGTAGTGATACTACACTTGCTCTTTCTTTGTTGATAACATGGCATCTGCAGGAGGCTGTTAAGAGACCTTAGCTAGGAGATCACTGACTTGTCAGTTCAAGAGTGAGCCAGTTCCTTCACGCTACCATGGATTCATCTAGGATCTTAATCCATTTCCTTTGGACTTAGACCTTTCATACTCTTGCTTCATGTTTAGAGTTTTTGGGGTTGCATCCCCTTATCTTAGACCGTTTAGTTAGAAGTTTTGGTGCAATAAATTTCAGGTTGTAGGGGTTGAATTTCCGCTTATTTATGTTTTTTTTTATAACTTATTGAGTTTATGAGAACTCAGCTTTTAAATTGATTATTTAAACCAGTTTCCACATCTTTAAATGTCTGTCTTTTGGTTAGTACTATTTAGTTGGGTTGTAGTAAATTCTGGATCATTGGGCGGTACAGTACTACTTCGCGAAACTAATCGGTGACTCGCCGACTGCTCATTTCCTCGCCTTTTGATCCACTTCCTTCAAGGCTTCGCGTACTGGAACAAAGGGTGGTGCATGTCAATTCGACGACTCACCAAGTTGGACTCGGCGATCCGCATACTTTCATTTCTTGTTCTTTTTAGCCCTTTTTGCGCCTAAGTGTCCATGCTTCCAGTAAAACTTCAAATACCTGAAACTTAAGCATTTTATCAGGTATTGAGATAAAACAAGCATTCGAGGAAACTATTTCTATTAAAATAAAATCCTAAATGAGTCCAATTTGTGGACTCATCAGTCTATGTCAGTTAAGGCTTATTCTCAATATAATGAAGAAGATGAATTATTAACTATGATTTCTCAAGGAGCTTTACTTAGCATAGGTAGGATTATGGGATCTTACTTATGCACTGCACAAGTAGACTTTGAGGGTGCCTATGATATCTTTCCATTATACTATGATGATTTAAATGTTGAACATGTTTCTGACTTGTTTTTTTCCATTGTCTTCTAAATGAGGTTTTTAACTTACAAATTGCATGCATTTAACTAAAATGTCCCTTTTAGCATGTTTTCAAGGATTTTATACATGGCTATCATACTTAGTGCATTTTTGTACTAACCTATATTTTCTACATTTATCACAAAGGGTAAGTTACAGTGTTTGAGGTGATCTTCCTTCGATACAATCTTAGATCGACTATTCTCCTAACTTGTGGTGAGTCCTCATGGATCCGAGGAAGAGTGATGTCTTGTTGTTCTTTTTCTTTCATTGTACTAGACTTTCAAATTTATTGTAAGGGCAGTGGCCCTATTTGAAACTTCGATTGTAATAGATGGCTAAATGAGACAAGTTCTAGACTTCCACTTTGCTTTTATGAAAACCTCTTAAGACTTGAAATGTGTTTTACTCTTTATTATTCTTTACTTATGTTATGATATGCTAAGTGGCTTACATGATGCCTTTAGGGGCATTATGTGCCTTGTTACGTCTAGGGGGTACCCTAGGGTCGTGACAAGCTTGGTAATCAGAGCACAAAATTTAGAATAATTCTAGGATGATGTCTTATAAGCCACGTCTAGTAGAGTCTTGTTCATGAGTGTGAAGCGCGCCACATTTATGAATGAGTGGCTATAAGATCTTAGGAAATTTCACTTTCTTCATTACTCCTAAGTCGTGCCTTAGAGTTTAACTCTATAAAAGTCACTTTCCTAATCTTTCTCTTATGTCTTCAAGAAATGAATACACGAAGGGTTAACGTAAGAAATATGGAGGGTGACAATGTGAATGAGGAAGCTATTCATCGTAATCAACCTCCTCAAGTCAATCAAGCTCTGATTAATCCTCCGGTTATAACGGATGTGAAAATTAGGTCGGCTTTTCTAACATTGGCTTAAGCCATGACGGCCCGAGACAATAAAGATGTTGGGACTCATGTGAACCCTAATATGAATTCCACGGCTTCTAGATTGAGGGATTTTGTAAGGATGAACCCTCCCAAGTTTCTTGGTTCCAAGGTGGAAGACGATCCCCAAATGTTTATAGATGAGGTTGGCAAGTTGCTTGATGCTATGGGGTGTCTTCAGAGGAGAAGACAGAGCTAGCAGCCTACCAACTAAAAAGTGTGGCTCAAGTTTGGTATGATCAATGGAAAGGTGAGAGACCCGTAGGAGCGAGCCCGATAGAATGGGAATTATTTAAATCAGAGTTTCTTGATAGATTCTTTCCCCTAGAGTTGAGGGAACAAAAAATGCAAGAGTTCATAAACTTTCAACAAGGGGGTATGAGTGTGAAAGAGTATTTTCTAAAGTTCACCCAACTATCCAACCATGCTCCAACCATGGTGGCGGACTGTAGGGATAGAATGAATAAATTTGTGATTGGAGTGTCCGACATAGTAGTCAATGAATGTCATTCGGCAATGCTTATCCCAAGTATGAATATTTCAAGTCTTATGGTCCATGCCGAACAAATTGAGGATCAAAAACTCAAGAAAATGAATAGGGAGGTAAAAAGAGCTAGAACCAGTGATGGAAATTTCTCCAATACTAAATTCGAAGGGCAAGGTCGACAAAGATTCAATCAAAGGTTTTCCAACCAAGGTTCCTCTAGTGCTTCCCCAATGGTCAACAAGGATAGGGTGTCTAACCCTAAGCCTCAAGGAGGTTATGATAAGGGAACTACTATGGCAAAACTATTTGTGCCAAATGTGGAAAGAAGTATGATGGTAAATGCTTGGCCGATTTGGGTGTGTATTATGGTTGTGGTAAGAGTGGTCATCAATTGAAAAATTGCCCAACACTTACGGACAAGGGGAGAGAAGATAAGCAAACTCCTCCAAGCGGTTCAAACTCCAATGCTCAAAAGCAAAACCGCTTTTATGCTATTTGATCCCGAGAAGACCAAGAGAGCTCCCCGGATGTGGTGACCGGTATGTTACAAGTCTTTTCTATTGATGTATATACTTTGTTAGATCCCGGTGCCACTTTGTCCTTTGTGACACTTTTTGTGGCCATGAAGTTTGAAATACTCCCCGAAGTGTTATTAGACCCTTTTTCGGTTTCTACTACGGTTGGTGACTCGGTGGTGGCTAGAAAAGTTCATAGAAGTTGTCCCATTTCCTTGTCCCATAAAGTTACTTTAGTGGATTTGGTAGAGTTAGACATGTTAGACTTTGATGTGATTTTGGATATGGATTGGTTGCATGCATGTTATGCCTCTATCGATTGTAGGACTCGGGTTCTTAAATTCCAATTTCCAAATAAGCCTATTCTAGAGTGAAACGGGGGAGATTCTATCCCTAGAGGTCAATTTGTTTCTTATCTTAAAGCTAGAAGAATGATCTCAAAAGGGTGTATTTACCATCTTGTTAGGGTAATGGATGTTGAATCAGAAGTTCCTTCTCTAGAGTCGGTTCCAGTAGTAAATAAGTTCCCAGAAGTTTTCCCCAATGATTTGCTTGAAATTCCTCCTGAACCGAAAATAGATTTTGGCATTAACCTTTTGTTGGATACACAACCTATCTCCATTCCTCCTTATAGAATGGCTCCGACCTAGTTGAAAGAGTTGAAAGAGCAATGGAAGGATTTGCTAAATAAGGGTTTTATTAGACCAAGTATCTCTCCATGGGGTGCTCCGGTGTTGTTTGTTAGAAAAAAAGATGGTTCTCTTAGAATGTGCATTGACTATCGCCAATTGAACAAAGTGACCATAAAGAATAAATATCCCTTTCCGAGGATAGATGACTTGTTTGATCAACTCCAAGGGGCTAGTTACTTCCCAAAAATTGGCCTTCGTTTGGGGTATCACCAACTAAGGGTGAGAGGGGATGATATACCCAAGACGGCTTTCCAAACTAGGTATGGGTATTATGAATTCCTTGTGATGTCATTTGGCCTAACTAATGCCCCGACGAAATTTATGGACCTAATGAATAGAGTGTTTAGGCAATACCTAGACATGTTTGTGATAGTGTTTATCGATGATATTTTGATCTACACAAGGAGTGAAAATGACCATATGGACCATTTGAGGATTGTATTACAAGTCCGTAAAGACCACCAACTATTTGCGAAGTTTAGTAAGTGTGAGTTTTTGTTAAGGTCTATAGCCTTCCTTGGTCATATAGTGTCAAACAAGGGTATTGAAGTAGATCCTAAGAAGACGGATACGGTCAAGAGTTGGCCTAGACCTCTAACTCCTTCCGATATTAGAAGTTTTTTGGGTTTGGCCGGTTACTATAGGAGGTTTGTTGAGGAATTTTCCTCCATTGCTTCTCCGTTTATGGCTTTCACCCAAAAAAAGCTAAGTTTGAGTGGTCAAAGACTTTTGAGAAAAGATTCCAAGAATAGAAAGATAGATTTACTTCCGCTCCGGTGTTGACCTTACCAGAGGGTACGTATGGTTTTGTTGTTTATTGTGATGTCTCTAGAGTTGGGTTGGGATGTGTGCTCATGCAACATGGTAAGGTGATTGCTTATGCTTCGAGGCAACTTAAGGTCCACGAGAAGAATTATCCGACCCATGATCTTGAATTAGCGGCGATTGTGTTTGTTTTGAAAATATGGAGACATTACTTGTATGGGGTCCATGTGGATGTTTTCACCGACTACAAGAGTCTTCAATATATGTTTAGTCAAAAGGACTTGAATCTTCGACAAAAAAATGGTTTGAACTTTTGAAGGATTACGACATGAATGTCCTTTACCACCCCGGAAAAGCTAATGTTGTAGCGGATCCACTTAGTAGATTGTCCATGGGTAGTGTGGCTCATATAGAAGATGAAAAGAAAGAGTTAGTCTGTAATGTACATAGGTTGGCTCGGCTAGGTGTCCAACTAGTGGATTCCACCAAGGGTGGTTTCATGGTTAATAATGGCTCTGAATCGTCCTTTGTGGTGGATGTGAAGTCTAAACAAGATCTTGATCCTATATTAGTTGAATTGAAAGAATCGGTACTCAAGAAGTCTGTTAAGGCTTTCTCCCAAGGGGGGATGGAGTACTTAGGTACCAAGGTCGATTATGTGTTCCGGATGTGGATGGGTTAAGGGAGAAAATTTTAGAGGAGGCTCACAGTTCTCGGTATTCTATTTATCCAGGAGTCACCAAGATGTACCATGATTTACGGGAAGTCTATTGGTAGAATTGAATGTAAAGGGATATTGCGGAATTTGTAGCCAAATGTCCTAATTAACAACAAGTCAAGGTTGAGCACCAAAGGCCGAGAGGCTCATTGCAAGATATACCAATTCCCACTTGGAAGTCGAAAGAGATCAATTTGGATTTTATTGTGGGTTTGCCTCGTACTCAAAGGCAACATAATTCTATTTGCGTCATTGTTGATAGGATGACAAAATCAACCCACTTTATTCCAATCAAAGTTTCTCATTCGATGGAAGACTATGAAAATTTGTATATAAGGGAGATAGTGAGGTTACATGGAGTTCCTTTATCCATCATTTCGGATCGGGGTCCTCAATTTACTTCACACTTTTGGAAGTCATTCCAAAAGGGGTTTGGTACTAAGGTGAAGCTTAACACCGCTTTCCACCGTCAAATGGATGGTCAAGCAGAGCGCACTATTCAAACTTTAGAAGACATTTTAAGAGTGTGTGTTATAGATTTCAAGGGTAATTGGGACGACCACTTGCCATTATTAGAGTTTTCCTACAATAATCGTCACCACTCAAGTATCGGTATGGCTCCTTTTGAAGCCTTGTATGGTAGGAGATGTAGGTCTCCGGTTGGTTGGTTTGAGGTAGGTGATATTGCTCTTATTGATCCCGAATCGATTTATGAGGCTATTGATAAAGTTCGACTCATTAGAGAAAGGTTGAGAACGACTCAAATTAGACAAAAGTTTTATATCGATGTGAGAAGAAGGGATCTAGAATTTTAAGTTAATAATTGGGTTTATTTGAAAATCTTACCTATGAAAGGTGTGATGAGGTTTGGCAAAAAGGGGAAACTTAGTCCTCGATATGTGGGCCCATATCAAATTTTGAAGCGTATTGGGAAAGTTGCCTATGAATTGGACTTGCCAAATGAGTTGGCACTGGTTCATCCGGTATTTCATGTTTCTATGCCAAAGAAGTGTATTGGAGATCTGGTATCCATTACTTCCATAGAAAGGTTGGAAGTAGATAAAAACCTTTCTTATGAAGAGGTCCTGATAGAGATCCTTGACTGGCAAGTCAAGAGATTGAGAAACAAGGAAATAGCTTCTGTAAAGGGTTTGTGGAGGAACCATTTAGTTGAGGGTGCTACTTGGGAGGCCGAGGCCAATATGAAGTCCCGATATCCTCATCTCTTTCCTTCTACTCCTATTCAAGCTTGAGGTAATTAGTTCCTCTTGAGTTTTAGTGTTTTGGAGGTCACGAGTTTTCCTATGATTTCCTTATGTTATGCATGTTCCTTATGAAATTCATGTTTTGTGAGAAAATAAGTCATAATGAATTATGTTCCTCATGTCGTTGTGCATTTAGTATGAATTGCCTATTTTGACTTCATGAGATGGGTTGATGAACATGCTTTAGTATGCTTTTGAGAGTAATCGCTTATTGGCACCATGATATTATGTTGAGCATCATTTAAGTTTGAGAAGTTAGTTTCTCTTATGATTATGAGAAATATTGAGTTTCATGCATATTTGGGTTGTTAGATGTAGTTCCTACTCCCTTGTGTTGCATTGATTATATTTTGATATGGAGTTGATGTTTCCTCCTTTGATTTGTGCATTATTTTGATGTTTCATGCATAATGGGCTTGAGTTTTTATTTCCGTAAGGTGTCTAGATCATCATTCGAAGACGAATGTTCCCAAGGGGAGATATTGCAACAAACCAGAAATTAGTAGACGTAGTTAGAGCTTAACGTTAGGATTAGAGCCTTGAACGTACCCTCCCGTACCTTAAAATCCATGTGTTAGTGTTAGAACGTCAAGGTCTAAGCCCCAAAGACCAACCCTAGGTCCTTGATGAAAAGCCTCAAGGATGTTGCCTGGCCACGCCCCGTAGATGGGAGTCGTGGGTCAAGCATGCCAAAAACAGCTCGCAGACCTTGACCCACGCTTCACCAGCACGGGCCGTAGGTCCAACCACGGTCCGTAGGTGAGGGGGTCGTGGGTCACACTTGGAAGGTGGTTTTTGGGAGTTAGTTGAAGGGTAGTTTTGGGTTTTTCATTTTAATTAACTATTAAGTGATGTCATTTTGTATTATTTTAAACTAACTATATAAGTGTTTTAAGCCCCTAAACTAAGGCATCTAAATCATAACTACCAACTTCCCAAATCAAAATCAATTTCCCAAAAAAATCTTCTCTCTAGAACTCCAAGGAAGAAGAAGAAGATCAAGTTAGAGCTTGAAGAAGGAGGTTTTTTCACATGAATTTGTTAGATTTCTTCACCTAAGGTATGGTAGTCTTGATCCATGGATAGTTTTCATCCATGGAGCCCCTCAAACTCTTGATTTCAAAAGTAAAAAACCCCTAAAAGCTAGGGTTTTGTCTCCAAGTCATGGATTCTTCCTAAAAATAATTTTTATGATTTAATTGCATTAATTTATGATTTAATTGTGGAATTATTGTAGTTTTATGATAAAATCTCCTATGAATCCATGATAACCCATGTCCCCAATTTATGAACTTGTGAGGTAGATAAATTGTGGTGAGATGAATCTTATCAGATTATGTTGTAGTAATTTGGTGATCTGAATCATGTTGTCTTCCATATCTAATGTTGTAAATCTAGATGTATTGGATGGAATGTAATCCTTGACCCAAAAGGGGTAAAACATGAGAATTATACAGATTGTAGACTCATTGTACATGCTTGTGGACATGATTATAATCTAATTGTTGTGTTGATTGAAAGTCCATTCTCATAAACACATAATGAATATGATGTGAAAGTTCTTATCATATTATGATGATTCTAAGGTTGAAAGTTCATTCTCACCTATTGAATCTAGGAGCTATTTTATGGGTTGTGTTGGATGGAGGTTTAAGAGAGTTTCCATGCATGTAAACTCAATTCAAGATTAAACATGTAATTGTGGGAAGTAATGCTTAGCACCGAGTGGATATTGAATACGAGATAGAGGCTCTCCAGTTATGAAAGGCAGGGTTTCTAAAGCTAATCTTATGAGATGGAAGCTCCCCCGTTAAGTAAGGTTGGGGTTTCTACTAACAATCTCCTTATCCCATAACTATGTGCCCTCATAGGTCTTTAGCTAGTGGATCCACCTAAAGGCTAATACATTTTAGTTCTACCTTAGGCAAGTAGGACACCTCTTTTCAGTTTGGGATATGACACCGTTTCCCAACGTTAAGCTCATATGGTCTATCTTTTCAGTTTGGGATATGACACTGTTTCCCAACGTTAAACTCATATGGTCTATGTCAGTTAAGGCTTATTCCCAATATAATGAAGAAGATGAATTATTAACTATGATTGCTCAAGAAGCTTTACTTAGCATGGGTAGGATTATGGAATCTTACTTATGCATTGCACAAGTAGACTTTGAGGGTGCTTACGGTATCTTTCCATTATATTATGATGATCTAAATGTTAAACATGCTTATGACTTATGTTCTTCCATTGTCTTCTAAATGAGGTTTCAACTTACAATTTGTATGCATTTAACTAAAATGTCCTTTTTAGCATGTTTTCAAGGATTTTATGCATGGCTATCATACTTCATTTTTGTACTAACCCATATTTTTTCTACCTTTTCCACAAAGTGTAGGTTTCGGTGTTTGAGGTAATCTTCCTTCGATTCAAGCTTGGATCGACTATTCTCCTAGTTTGTGGTGAGTCCTCATGGATCCAAGGACGAGTGATGTCTTGTTGTTCTTTTTCTTTCATTGTACTACACTTTCAGATTTATTGTAAGGGTTGTGACCCTATTTGAGACTTCGATTGTAATAGATGGCTAAATCAGACAAGGTCTAGACTTCAACTTTGCTTTTATGAAAACTTTTTAAGGCTTGCGTTTTACTCTTTATTATTTTTTACTTATGTTATGTTATGCTAAGTGGCTTACATGATGCCTTTAGGGCCATTATGTGCCTTGTTACGTCTAAGGGGTACCCTTAGGTCGTGACAAATGAGGCTTACCAACTGACTTTGAGTGCTTAACTGGATCAACGAGGCGCTAGATGCTGATCCTGGTTACCTGTATCTGCATCATTAAATGATGCAGGTCAAATGGTATCAGTACATTGAATGTACGAGCATGCGATGGTTAAACTAAACATGACATAAGCTTGAACTGAATTCTGAAAGAAACACTTACCTTAACTTTACTCAACTCATGGATACTCAATTCAATGCAGAAATAAACAACAGTAAAGATGCAGTTTATATAAAGAATTTAAACAATAGGTAACAACTCAATATACATATATAATAAAGTAATATAATTCTATAGGAGATAATTACTCAAAAACTAGCTTAAAGGCTATCTTGGAAATCGGTGTTTCCTCTCTTGTTTAATATGTGAAAATATTTACTCATTTAGGAATACTTAGTCCCCATATACTCTTTTTGAAGAAGTGAACTTCATTTGTTACTCTTACTTAACTCAAAACTCAAGTCTTAAAACAAGTATAAAATATTTGCAAAAGACTTTTTGAAAGGACTCTAAGAACTCTGTAGACTTGGCTCTTAACTTTCCTTGAATTTGAATTTATGGATTCAAGGATTGTGATTTGTGATAGGAAAGAGCTCATGATGTTTAGGAGTCTTTTTAGATAGTTAAACATGAGAAACGATCAAGAAATCACTGTCTGGAAACAAGTTTGTGACGCGGAGATGCATTTAAATATTTGATCGCGAAATAAATTTTGAGCCAAAAGAGTCTATGACCACTCTGCGATGTGGAGAGAAAATTCCCCATCGTGAGGAACACGTCCGGGACGAGGACCTGGTACCAAGATTCACCCGACTTTTTCCTTCTTCATTTTCTAACCCCAATTCGCCTAAACTCAGTTCTTTTTCTCAAATTCTCTTTAGATTTAGAAACCCAGTATATATATACACAATAATCTAACTCAAACAACTCAAGGAAACAACACTATAATCTCAAGAAACTCCTCAATCTCAACCAAAATTCAAGAACGAAAGCAATTCAAGAACACACATCAAGAACATTCAAACTTCCAATCTTTTTAGGACGACTTCACGCTAAAATAAACATGTTTGGCATGTGGGTGAATGAACCCAAGGTTATGAAAGTCTCATATACCTCGTACGATCAAATCCTTGATGAAATTCGTAATCAATTTCTCACGAAGACGACGAATCTTGACTTTCCTCTTCTCTTCTCTCTTGAGTTCTGCTCTCTAAAACCTTAGCGTGAATTTTCAATTGTGCAAACTGAACCACTTCAGTTTTGACCCTAATTAATTCACTAAAAACGAATTTAAATCAATTGGGTATGGAAAAGACCATAATACCCTTCTAAAATCCGGTTTTGACTTCCCTTATCTAAACATCCCGACTTCCAATGGGCATATCTCCCTCATACAAACTCGAAATTGAGCAAACTTGGCGGCATTGGAAATATAATTCAAAGGTCTTTCCTATGGTATCTTGTAGCACACCTAACTCATCCTGATTTAGGAGTTATGGTCGTTTGAAGTTGACCCAAAACTCATACTTAGCTTAACTTTGTCAAACTTTCCAAATTTGATTATTTCCAAAATCGATTTATTTCTAATTCTAGTTCTTTCAAATAGAGAGGTGTTACAATGTTGCCTCGTATAGATGATCTCTTTGACCAGTTGTAGGGTGCATGAGTATTCTCAAAAATTGATTTAAGGTCTTGGTACCATTAGTTAAAGATTAGGATCGAGGATGTACCCAAGACGAAGTTCAGGACTCGGTATTGGAACTATGAGTTCTTAGGATGTCTTTTGGATTGACCAATGCACCTGCAATCTTCATGAGTTTGATGAATGGTGTGTTCAAACCATTAATTTATACCATTGTAATTGTGTTTATTGATGAAATTTTGGTCTATCGAAGAGTAAGGAAGAGCATACAGACCATCTTCGTATTGTTCTGGTGTCTTTGGGAAAAAAATATTATGCAAAATTTTCTAAGTGTGAATTCTGGTTGTTCGGTTGTCTTTTTGGGTCATGTGTTTTCAAAAGAAGAGGTTATGGTAGATCCCAAAAGATTGAAGCACCAAAGAACTAGGTCCGGCCTAGTTCTATGACTAAGGTTAGAAGTTTTGTGGTGCTCGCCAGCTACTATCGGGGGTTTGTGAAGAATTTTTCCTCTGTTACCACGCACTTGACAAGGCTAACTCAAAAAGATTTGTCTTTTGAGTGAACTGACAAATGTGAAGAGAGCTTCCAAAAGCTCAAGACTCTTTTGACCATAACACCTATTCTGACATTACCAGTGGAAGGTAAGGATTTCATTGTTTATTGTGATGCTTCACATTCGGGTTTGGGTGTTGTGTTGATACCGAATAAGAATGTCATAGCTTATGCCTTACGACAGTTGAAGATTCATGAGAGGAACTACCAGATGCATGATTTGGGGTTGGCAGCGGTAGCGTTTGCTCTCAAGATTTGGCAACATGATCTTTATGGAGTCAAGTGGAAGTGTTCACTAATCATCGCAGTCTACAACATGTGTTCACTCAAAAAGACTTGAACCTGAGAAAATAAAGATGGATGAAGTTACTTAATGATTATGATACACCATTCAATACCATCCGAGTAAGGCTAATGTGGTGGCAGACGCAGTAAGTCGGAAGACAGTGAATATGGGAAATTTAGCTTGCTTGGGTGTGTCCCGGCAACCGTTGGCTAGAGAGATAAAGACATTGGAGACCGGGTTCATGCAATTGGGCATCTCAGAGAAAGGTGGGGTGTTAGCTAGCATTAAAGTTAGGCCCATTTTCATTGAGGACATTAATGCCAAGCAGTTTAAGGATGAGAGTTTGAATGAGCTCAGAAACAAAACAGAGGCAGAAAATGTTGCTCTTGATGCAGGTGGTGTGCTCAGTTTTAGGGGGAGGATTTGCATTCCCCGAGTGGATGACTTGATTCAAAAAGCGTTGATAGGACCTCATAGTTTGCGGAACTTTATTCATCCAGGTGTGACCAAGATGTATCGCGACTTTATTGGTGGCTTGGCATGAAAAAAGATATAGGTGAGTTTGTGGCTAAGTGCCAAAACTGTTAGCAGGTAAAGTATGAGCCTCAAAGGCCTGCCGGTTTGCTACAGAAAATGCCAATCCCTGAATGGAAGTGGGAAATGATAGATATGGACTTTGTGGTTGGACTTTCCAAGACCATGGGAAAGTTTGACTTCATTTGGGTTGTGGTTGACAGACTGACTAAGTCATCCCACTTCATTCTAGTCAGAGTAGACTATAATGTCCAGCAGTTGGCAAGGATTTATGTTAAGGAGATAGTAAGGTTGCATGGGGTGCCCCTTTTTATCATCTGAAACTGTGGCACACAGTTAACATCAAAGTTTTGGGGGAAGTTGCATGAAGAGTTGGGCACTTAACTCACTTTCAGCACAACTTTTCATCCACAAATTGATAGGCAGTCGAAGAGGACAATTCAACTGTTGGAAGACATGTTACGGGCATGAGTAATTGACTTTGGAGAGCATTAAGATAAATTAATACCTTTGTGTGAGTTCTCCTACAACAATAACTATCACTCCAGCATTAACATGGCACTATTTAAAGCACTTTCTAAGGAGGGATGTAGATTGCCCATAAGATGGTTTGAGGTTGGAGATGTGAAACATTTGGGTTGGGGTGGAGTTGGTAAAGGATGTTCAAGATAAGGTGAGGAGTATCCAAGCTAAGATTTTAGCCGCTCAGAGTCGACAGAATGAGTATGCAGATCGTAAGGTAAGGGACATGACATTTCAGACTAATGAACAAGTTCTTCTGAAAGTGTCACCCATAAAAGGGGTGATGAGATTTGGCAAGAAGCGCAGTCTCAGTCTTCGCTACATTGGCCCATTTGAGATCCTTGATTGTGTAGTGCCAGTAGCTTATAGGATGTCTTTACCACCTAGCCTATCTGGAGTCCATCCAGTGTTCCATTCATATTAAAGAAGTATCACGGGGATGAAGATTATATCATCAAGTATGACTCAGTTTTGTTAAACAAAGATCTTAAGTATGGAGAGGAACCGGTTGCAATCATTGATCATGATGTCCGAAAGCTAAGAACCAAAGAGATTAAGTCAGTGAAAGTTCAATAGAAGCATCGTCTGATTGAGGAAGCTACTTGGGAAACCAAGAAGGACATGCGAGATAATTATCCCCAACTATTTGATGATTCAGGTACTACTCTATTCTTGCCTTAGCCTAGTTTTCCTAGTTTGTCACTCGGGGACGAGTGATAAGTAAATTGTTATCTATTGTAACGATTTATTCCCGTTGTTATGGATATGCCAATGGGGAAGGAATTTGGTCCAATAAACTCCTGAGTAGTAATTTGGAAATTTCCCGCCTAGGCCAAACTTGGATGAAATATGAGTCAGGTGAGGTCTAGGGTAATTCGGTAATGGATGGGGGATTTGATATAAATTTAATATTTGAGTGGATATCCAAGACGATAAGGATTTTGTACGGCTTTACGAAATCAAATTCGGACATGTAGAACTCCCCTTATTGATTTAAGCGTGAAATGGTGGTTTTAGAACGTCAAGGTTTGAGGGTTTGTTCTGAAATTGAAACTTGAAATAGATATTCCGAGTCTCTATCTCTGTACAACCCACCGCGGCGGGATTATTTCTACCATGGCGGGGTAGCTATGGCGGGCCAGTCGCAAGTAAAAATGGGAAAAGTCCCAAAAATGTTATTTTTATGCAAACTTCGTTCTTGGAGAGAAAATGGGTGGCCTATGTCTATTTCTTCTATTTTTTCACTAATTCTCGCGCTAAAGGTAAGTCAATTACTCCCTAATTTGTAAATTTATTCTTAGAACTTAGAATCCTTGCTATTTGTCCTTGGGGGAGGGTTTTGGTTTGAATTTAATGGTGGAAAAAGCCCTAGTTGGGTGTTAGGATCATGAGATTGGCCAAGGGTTAGTATTTGGATATAATTCGGGTAAACTAGGCCTTTATTATTGTTCCTTTGCATAATTTACTTGTTTTAGACCAAGAACAAGCTGAGAGACTTCGGAAAGGGAAAGCTCAAGTTCAAGTTCCTTAAAAGTGTTCAGGCTTGGTTTCAAGGTAGGTGATAATTTGATTTCCCATCTATGTTATATATGTCTACTAACTGATCCATTGTATTCATGCATATATGTGAATAGGGAAAGATGAAATGAATTTAATGAAATGACTAATTGTGATTATGTAGCATGCAATGAACATGTTACCTAATTGTGCTATACAAGTGTGTAAATCATTCATAGTGGTTGTGATTGTGTTTGTGATTGTGGTTGATTGGATCGGGTGTCAAGTTCTGACACATAATTAGATCGGGTGTCACGTTCTGATACATAATACGATCGGGTGTCACATTCTGATACATTATTGGATCGGGTGTCACATTCTGACACATTATTGGATCGGGTGTCACATTCTGACACACTAACAGTTTGAGTGTGGTTCCATGAGAGGACCATCATTGACTGTTGCATTTGAGATTGATATTGTGAAACTAATATATTGGGCATGAACTTGTAAATTTTTATTCTTTCTATATATGTATGGTTACTTTGTTGTAGTTACTTGTGTATGTCTCATTTACTGGAATAGCCGTGTGATCCTACCAGTACATCATTATTTGTGTAGTGATACTGCACTTGTTCTTTCTTTGTTGAGTACATGACATTTGTAGGTGGCTATTGAGAGACCTAAGCTAGGAAATCACTGACTTGTTAAGTTCAAGGGTGAGCCAGTTCCTTCAGGCTACCATGGATTCATCTAGGATCTTAGTCCATTTCCTTCGGACTTAGAACTTTCAGACTCTTGCTTTATGTTTAGCTGTTTTGGGGCTGCATCCTCTTATCTTAGACCGTTTAGTTAGAAGTTTTGGTGCAATGACTTTCATGTTCTAGGGGTTGAATTTCCGCTTGTTTATGTTGTTTTTGATAACTTATTGAGTTTATAGGAACTCAGCTTTTAAATTCATTATTTAAACCAGTTTCCACATTTTAAAATGTCTGCCTTTTGGTTAGTATTATTTAGTTAGGTTGTAGTAATGGTTCTCCCACCGGAGGGTTGTGCCAATCACGGCGGTTTGGATCGTGACACACTATTAGCAATATTACAATGTAAGCTTGTCAATGGCCCAAATATACTTTAATTGTTATCCCAATCTATATTATATAATAAAGGAGAAACATAGACAAGGTGATGTGGTACCTCTCTATGGCCTCCATTTGTATTTGTCTTTTTTCTCATTTTTTGACATTTTTTTCTTATTTAAATTAATTATTGTATTATAAAATCAAATTACTTAATTTATTACAAATAAATATTTTATGAATGGAGTAACATTTATAACAATGACTCTCAACATTCTTTTTTTTCTTTGTTAGTTTCACTTCTAATCATAAAATGATAATATATTTTAAGTTTTTCTGTTTATTATTTAATTTATTTACAAGGAGTAATTACCCATCACCTACACCTCTATAATTTTTATTTTTAATAATATTCAAGACTCTCATAATTTTAATGTCCATAACCTTCAAAAATTAATTTGTAAGTTTATGATGTCTTATGGTATTCCTATATTTCGCCTATATAAACTCATATTTAGTTTCATGGAGATTCACATTCAAGATTATCATTTCTCTTCTTCATCAGATTGGTTTGTGAATAACTAAAATGCAACAAAAAAGAAGTACATGAAGGTGAGAAATATTTCATTCCCAAGTCTTCTACATTTTGCCTATCTAAATTCACATTTAATTTCATGAAAATTCACATTCATGGATATATTTTCTCTTCTTTATCATATTAGTTCGTGAATTAACTAACATGTAACGAAAAAGAAGTACATCAAAGGTAAGAAATATTTCATTCTCAAGTCTCTTTTTAGTTTTATGTATTTGGATATGCTTTCTTAATATTTTATTTATGTATTATCATTCTCCAAGCAAGTATGATTAAAAAAAAACTTTGTAATAATGAACAATGTGTTGTTAGTATGTGATTGTACTCTTTAATATTCAATTTGCTTAATACAATATAGTTTGATTACAATATGTGTGAGATTTCAAGAGAAGATTATTATTTATTTGTTAGTACAATTGAAAAAATCATTTACAGATATATTACATATAATTTAGATTTATTTCTTTCTTTTGGTATAATCACTTTCAATTGGTATGATATTTTATTTATTTATAATTATGGATTTTTTATTCAATTGGTAGCATATAATGAAGAGGTTGACATATGGAGTACATAATATGATGCCGGATCTACTTACAAAGGAAGATAGTAGAAGAAAAACAATTTTTGAAGCATAAGTAGGGATTATTTTTGCTAGAAATTTTTTTGTTACTTTGACTTGTATTGGTAAGGTAGCTACTTTTGCTAGAATTTTTCAAACTTTAGTTTGTATAAGTAAAGGGATAAGGGTCTGAAAAATACCCCAACTTTGGTTGGATTTGTTGTTGCGATACTAAACTTTCATAAGGACCTATTACCTCCCTAGACTATTTAATACAGTAGTTTTTACCCCCTAAACTATTTAATAGTGTATTTTAAAGGTATATATGTGTCCACGTGGACACATTACTATTTATAATTTTACATTATTTTTTATGTCCATGTGGACAAATATATATGTTTAAAATAGGTATTAAATAGTCTAGGGAGGTAATAGGTCCTCATGAAAGTTTAGTATCGCAATAACAAATCCGACCAAAGTTGGGGGTATTTTTCAGACCTTTATCCCTATAAGTAAATTAACTACATGTATTGGCAATGCTACTCATTTGGTTCTTTACTATTCTATTATTATTTTTTTGTTATGAAGCACAATTAATATAACTATCTCATTTAAAAAATAAATAAATTATAATGATAATGAGCTTCATTTTTATTTGCAAGAAAATAATTAAAAATAAAATATTAAATTCTATGATGTCCTTTTTTTTGTGTGTACTATTCTTTTGTATTTGAAATGTATTTATATTTTTTATGACGTCACCAATCATTTTATTTTTTTGTTCATTATTTTATTTCTATCCCTTATTTTCACATTTATTTATTTATACAAATAAAATTAATACATAATTATTAATGCAATTAATGTCTAATAAAATTCATAACTCATGTCTCTTCATTTTACTTGTAACTTATACTCTTAAATATTATTATAACTTTTTCATGTTTCTTTTTCACAATTTTTATTAATATTTTAATAAATGTTTAAAAAATTAATTATAAAGACACAATGAAGAACTCCAAAAGTTTTTTTTACGAAATCAAATTTTTTATAGAGGATCATAAAAAATATGTATACAATATATTGTCATTTCAAAATATGATCTCTATTTCATTTACTTCACCATGGTAAATAATTGATTCTACTATACACATATGAATAGTTTACACTTAAAAAATGTAAAATAATTCAATTTTATATATTTTTAAAAAATGAAAAAACGTAACATACTGCATATGAAGAGAATATCAATATTGTTTATATATTTGATACTAACATGAATATAAATATTATATATCATTGTCCAATAAATATTTCCTATAGTCGCGCGAAGAGCAGACAATTTCCCTAGTTATTCTATAGACAGTAATGATCAAAACATAATAGACATATTAACATTAAATGTTAAAACTAAAAATATGAATAGTAAGGCTAATACAAGAGAAATAACCATAAATATATAGAGTATATTATAGATAAATGAAAACTACTATCCTTTTGGAAGCCAATCATAATCATAGTTAATACCTTTGTCCCAAAGATGATAAAATGGGATGACGTATTGACAAAAGATGTTTGACATTTTGACTCCATAACGGAGCAAGAAATCGAGAAAGAAAATTCAAACATTAATCAAGTAATTCAATTTCTAGATGGATCAATACATTTAAATTTATATGAACCCAATCTTGTAGTCAAGCCTCTTCAAGTAAAGAATATCATTTTCCAGGTCTTCTTTCTCGTCGATCAGGGAGGCAGATGAAATATTATTAGAAGACAGATAGAAATTAAAAAGGGTAGATTTCTCATAAACAAATCCCAAGGCGAAATATGAATTTAGAAATTCTTAACCCTTAAAATCAACAAATCTTACTACTAGTAAAGTTCAAGGAGTAAAGGACTACTTATGCAGGATTAGCTCTTGTTGGTGTAATATACCACAAATACAATAAATTACAGTTGAAAATAAAATGATAAAAAATGAATAAATAATCTTTAGGCTGAGGCGGATATCGCGCTCTCTTTAAAGAGATTCTAGCCCACTGCAGCAAATGTTTTTCACTGGTCCAGCAGTAGTCCTTCTTGACTTGTCCCCTGTAGGATACAACAACCTAATCACAAAATATAACTCAACAACTCTGGACAAGAGTTGAGTCCAAAGCTCCACAAAAAGAACACCCCCCTTTAACATATAATACTCTCTTTTGTATAGTGAATATAGTTGAAGACTTAGAATATTTTTCTATGTCTCAATTCTCTCTTTCACTACACTAACTCAATATACACAATATAACACTTCTCATTTTTTTCTTACACTATTTCTCTTGTATCTCATCTTCTTCACAATCCAAAGGAAGACATCACTATTTATAGGTGAGAATTCTTCCTTACAATGAATAGGAAGACAATGAGTAGTAAATTCGATAAATGAATAGCCCAAAGGTAACATAAGTTACAAGGTATAATGAGGTAGAATAATGGGTGAAACTAGTGGTAGATCATAGCAATAGTGGTTACAAGAGTTACATCACAATAATGGCCACATTTTTGTCAACTTATACCCACTAACATATGCACTTAATATTTTAATTTTAATATTAAAATGCATAAACACCAACATTCCACCACTCATTTCAATATTAAATTAAGAGATTTCTTCACAACTTAGTTGAATGTAGAATATTATTCATAATGAAGGTGTGTTCTGCATTGAACCTTCACTTAGTAAAACAATAACCTTTACTCCAGAGTCAGTAATGATCTCAGACTTGAACTATGACTGCTTAAGAAAAATAAAGTATCACTTCTTACACACGATAATCAAGGTGTTGACATAAGCTTTAATAGTCAGCACATTACGACCTTGTGTTATCCCAGTTCCATAAGTGCTTTTGAGAACAAGCTCATTCTCATAGAAAGCGGCCTACTATCATACTCATATGGGTGAAATCTGTTAAGGGTGCTCCTATAAGTTGACACCCCACTCATTCGAGATACAAAATTTCATTAAGAGTTCAAAGACTCAACCTCCACAAATCATTATAGGATAAATGCACTCACATCATAAGGCTTGAATCTCCTTAAAATTGTTGTTGTAATATACCACAAATACAATAAATTAGAATTGAAAATAAAATGATAAAAATGAATAAATAATCTTTAGGCTGAGGCGCGAATATTTCGCTCTCTTTAAGAAGATTCAAGCCTACTGCAGCAAATGTTTTTCACCGGCCCAACAATAGTCCTTCTTGACTAGTCCCCTCCAGGATACAACATCCTAATCACAAAATATAACTCAATAACTCTGGATAAGAGTTGAGTCCAAAGCTCCACAAAAAGAACACCTCCCTTCAACATATAATATTCTCTTTTGTATAGTGAATATAGTTGAAGACTTAGAATATTTTTCCATGTCTCAACTCTCTCTTTCACTACACTAACTCAATATACACAATATAACACTTCTCATTTTTTTCTTACACTCTTTCTCTTGTATCTCATCTTCTTCACAATCCAAAGGAAGACATCACTATTTATAGGTGAGAATTCTTCCTTACAATGAATAGGAAGATAAAGTAGTAAATTGGATAAATGAATAGCCCAAAGGTTACATAAGTTACAATGTATAATGAGGTAGAATAATGGGTGGAATTAGTGGTAGATCATGACAATAGTGGTTACAAGAGTTACATCACAATAATAACCACATTTTTGTCAACTTATACCCACTAACATATGCACTTAATATTTTAACTTTAATATTAAAATGCGTAAACACCAACAAATCTGATGAAAATTTTGAATTAAATTTAAAATATTTGAATAAGCTATGGAGAAACCCAAAAAAACTCCATCAAAAGACAATGGTATATACAAAGATATTATTTTAAAAATACATAAATTTTAAGAATTTTTTGTAATTTGAAAAAGAATAGGAAAATGGTGTAATTAGCTCTTAACACAATGAAATTTATGTAAATTATACATTTTTTTTTCTTATTGGACTTGAAAGATTTCCATATGTCATAAATATACTTCACTATCTTCTTTTTATGTTTGGGCTTGTAAAAGGGTGGAGAAATTCTATCATTTCCTTGGTACCATTTGTTCGAAGGGTTAGATCACTAGATGCATATTTCCAGCATATGTAAATATGTAAGATTGAACTTTATACATGGGTGAAGAGTACTTGTAGATACTTGAACTATGTGTTTGACACCAATAAAAGGACAATATAGTCATAATAACAAAAGAATTATACAATAACTACATTTAGATTATAATATGACCAATCACATTGTCCCATTTTAACTAAAATGACCAAAATATCCTCAAAATACAAAAGCAGACATATTGACCCCTCTGCTAGTTTTCTTTTTTTAAAAAAATTATTCGATGTTCATTGTTCACATTAACTTAATTAAATCTAAATTTGCACATTGTATGACCAATTTACGATGAAGACGCTGTTAAAAAAATAACACCTTACTCATCTTGCTAGCTTTACTCATCTTATAGTGTAGTAGAGTAATGTATAAACAATATACAATAGTCTTTTATTTTTGGGTTAAGACTCAAAGTCATTCTTATTTTTTTTTATATGGAACACTAATAATTCCTTATGTTTGCAATATTTATCTACTTTTGATCCTTCCCTAGAATTTCACCTATTTTCTTAACGTTGATTTTATCCATAATTTAGTATATGAAATGCTCAATCGTCTTCCTCTATGTTTAGTAAGAATAATAACTTATGGGAGAAAAGGTGAGAAAAAGACGGCTCCTAATTTAATACAAGCATCATTACCGTTAAATTAAGAATCTATCTTCGCTTTATGAACTATGTCAATTTATTATAAACAAATGACATTGTAAGAAAAGAAATTGTGTATTGTTACACGTGAAATCAATATAATAAACCTTTCAATATCAAAAAAATAATAATTTGAGGATAGAATTAAAGCACACCAACTATATAAACATGAAAAACTATTAGTGCTATGTGAAAGAATGAGGATGGTTTTGAAAATAAATCTAAAGATAAGAGACTAGTTTAGGCTTCATTTGTTTACACATCATGGAGGTCTAAGTCTGAATGGTTCAGACATTAGACCATTAAGTACATTTGTTTTCAATACGAATTAAGTACTTAATAAGTATTAATATGTTTTAATCAGATCTAAAACAGAGTCTTAATATCTTTAAAAGGTATTTGTGTGTAGATAATATTCACTATCTATCCATAATCATTAGCCACTGTCACTAACCACCTCTAACATGTACACCCATCACCATCACCACCACCGTTGTCAACCACCATTACTGTTGTCTACCACCAACCATCCATGTCATCACAACCACCACCGTTGTTAACTATTAATGGCAGTTGCTATCAAACTTACCTCCTTCATCATCATGATTATATCCATTGTCATCACCACCAATGTCTCTATAGTTGCCGCCACCTCCACCTCCGCCACCACTATCAACCACTATAGTCAATTCCTACTATCAGTAAACTACCCCATCACAACTAACATTGTCATAAACTATCATCATACATTCCCCCGATCACCACCATCACCACCTCGATCACTATTATTAGCCACTACCATCACTATGGTCAATCTCTACTACCAATCACCTACATTATCATAACTAGCACCACCGCCCCGTCTGCTATCACAAACACATCACCAACCACCACACATTCTTCAGCCACCACCATCAACACCACCAACTACTAACATCAACCAACTTCATCATTACAACCACCAACACCGCTCCCAATCGCCACCATTATGATAGTCCCACAACACCAACCACCTTCATCATCACAACTATACCATCATTACTAGTCACTAACAATAATTATTACCATCACCACCACCACTACAAACTATCTCCATCATCACTAGTATGGATATTATATTTTTTAATCAAATAATAATTTTTAAAAAATATTTATTTAATTTTTATTTGAAGTATATATTTATTATGTACATTTAAATAAATTATGTATATTCAGATGTTGAAAAAACAACCGTATTCACTTTGTATTATTAATTTGTTTATTTTTAGATGCGAAGGGATGAAATAGGAAAGAAAAAAAAAAGATGCAGTGGCCAGTAAGGACCTCAAAAACTCACCATTCATCTAAAAGAAGAGGAGTTGGTAAATGTAACGTGGGACATTGGCGTCTTCTACTTGTCCTTTGCTCTGCCGTCTGCGTATCAAAAACTGGTATTTCATTCTCCCTCACCACAAAGCTTTCACTCAGAGTTCATACCATTCAGTGAAATGTAAGTCCCAATTATACGCAAACATGAAAATCTGATTTCAGAATTAAGTTTGATATCTTCTGTTTGGATGTAATTTTTGTTGTTTTCTTTGTTTGGTTTGTGGTTAGGGAAGGGGAATTAAAGCCGATGGATGCAGAGCAACTGCGAGAGTATGGTCACAAGATGGTAGATTTCATTGCTGATTACTACAAAAACATTGAGAATTTCCCCGTTCTCAGTCAAGTTCAGGTTTATATCAATTTCTCTGATAACTCCTCAATAGTTAATTTTGCTTTTAACCTAGACATATTGCGGAGAATTTGCAGACCTATTCAAAATGATATTGATTAAGCTCACTCTTTTTGCATGCATACTGATACTGTCATGACCCAACCCAATTCCCTAAGCTGTGAGGACAAAAATGCTGAAAATAACATAAATAGTGCCATGTCTAAGTCATAATTCAATGCAGAAATACAAAATAATCCCAAACCCGGTGATTCAAGTTATGAACTGATACAGAGTAAATACAATTGTTTCTCAAAAGTAAGTACATCCTGGTGTGAACGAAAGAACAGTAGAGAAAGAACAGAAGAGACTCCAAGGTACTGCGAACTAAACAAGAAAATCACCACTGGTTGCTGGTGGTAGGTATCCGGTGGAATAAATCGAGGTGCGCGAAAGCTGGCCCGGACACCACAGTTGTCAAATAAAAAAATAATTAAAAAAATAAAATCTCAAGATCAACTTCCTTAGCACCCTCTTTAGCTGCAGGGTACTTGGATTGGTATCTGCATGCACAGTGCTGAAGTGTAGTATGAGTCAACATGAACCTAGAAAGTATCATCACGAGCCCCAACCAAATAGTGGTGAAGATTCGTATCGAAAATTCACTTTCATAAACCTGTGCAATATATGAAATGGATCATTAAAACTCAAAACGAGGGTCTAGTTGTTTCACATGCATGTCTACTAATCCTAGTTGGTCACCAGATGAAAGATCATTGTTCATCATAAAGCTTTGTTTAGTTGTTAGTAATTAGACCTCATTTATTGATTGTTTCCACGCCTTGTCTTTGCACAGCCTGGTTATCTTCGTAAGATTTTGCCTGAAACCGCACCTGCTCATTCTGAGACATTGCAAGACGTTCTTGAAGGTGAAATATTTAGTTTTCACTCTATTTTCTGTTTTTCCATTTCTGTTTGTTTTTAATATATTTATCAATGCCTCCTTGTGCTGTCAAAATGGATATATTGGTTAGATATTCAATTTTTGGATATTTTGTATAATTGGTTTCTTCGACTTCTTGCATCATCTTAACAATGAATGAATAAGACATTGATGAGCAGGATGCTAATGTGTGTAATTTGGATCTTGGTGCATTTGATCCAGATGTTCAAACAAAAATATTACCAGGGGTGACCCACTGGCAGAGCCCAGATTACTTTGCATATTTTCCTTCAAATAGTAGTGTGGCTGGATTTTTGGGGGAAATGCTCAGTGCCGGGATTAACATGGTGGGCTTTAGTTGGATAACTTCTCCAGCAGCGACAGAACTCGAAATGATCGTTCTGGATTGGCTTGCTAAAGCACTTAAGTTGCCTGATGAATTCCTTTCAACAGGTAACATAACTGTTTGACATTAGTTTCTTGTTCTTCTAAAAAGCTACATGCCTTTTATTTTCCAATCCAGCAGTCAAAAATGGTTGAATCATAGATTTACGCGCGAAAAATTTGTCAGTTTGAATCCTTATTGCGACAAAGTAAAAATTTGAAATTAGAGATCTTGTTCTCTTGGAGCTCACTTAGTCTTGAGTTTTGGTTAAATGTTGTGTACTAGAATATTGAGACAAGTTAAGCTAAAAGTTAGGAGAGAGAGAATAGAACCATATGTTTATAAGCTGATTGAAAGATGGATGATCACTTAAATATGTCCACTGTATATCCTTTCCGAGAGATATCTTTGCTAAGGTCAACCAGGGCAGCTGATTGGCCACAATTTGGTATCCTTTTGTTTAAATTGACTTTCAGGTCAAGGAGGTGGAGTGATACAGGGAACAGCAAGTGAAGCTGTTCTAGTTGTGATTTTAGCTGCTAGGGACAAGGTTCTGAGAAGAGTCGGAAAAGATGCAATTAGCAAACTTGTGGTCTATTGTTCTGATCAAACTCATTCTTCTTTACAGAAAGCTTGCCAGGTATATGCCGGAATTGATTGAAGTTGTGTGTGATTGTTGATTTACTTGGCAAAAACGGTGACAAAACAAAAGTAGAGGATGATCATGTTCCGTACACCAATATTTAGCTACATCAAACATATGAAAAAGGGTTTTTTCTGCAAAAGAAGTTTCTTTTTTTAAACCAATGGAATTCATCTCTGAGATATAGTTCTCTTTCTTTCTTGTGGCAGATAGGAGGAATTTATCCTGAGAACTTTCGGGTGCTGAAAGCAGACCCATCCAGGGATTATGCTCTTTCTCCTGATACACTTTCAGAAGCTGTATCACATGACATGGCCACTGGTTTAATACCTTTCTTCTTTTGTGCTACTGTAAGGGAAATAGAAAAAGAAGACACCATGTTCATCTCGCCAAACCATATCTTTCAATGTATTAGCAAGAGAACTATTTTTTGGTTTTACTTTTTAGGTTTCTCTCATTTCAGGTAAGATATTGCGAGGTCCTTAGGTCTCTCTCATTGACAAGATAAGTTACTGCTAATTCCTGTTCTAGAGAGAGAAAGTAGATCATTAATTTAATGATGTCATATTGTGATTACTGTACCTTGTTAAGATACAAGTGTCTTGAACTTAAAATCCGAGTTTGAGACTTTTTAAGGTTGTCCTAACCTTTTAGTATCTTTTTATTTTTTTTTGCATTTAATGCTTTCTTTGAATTCATTTTTTCCTGTGACATATTTATATTGGCCTGTCTAGTTGGCATATAAATGATTTGTTGTATTAATAACATCTAATAAGGACCTTCACCATTGTATACAAAAAGTAAAACTTATCTAGGTGCTTTTCCATGCACAAGTGTTCTTTTAATTTGTTAATGTATCAGTAAGTTGGTGAAATGTAAGCACTCTGAGTCGCTTAAAATGTGAGACATCACGAGTGTAAAATGGGCTCCAGTATATCAGTTTAAAGCTTTAGATGCAAATTGTTGGTAATCAGAGATTGTTGTAAGTTGGTATATAATGACATGTGTAGTAGAATATTAATGGATGCCACCTTCCGAGTTTTTCTCATATCTCTTTTGCTTACTTTTGACGTGTAATTTCCTTGCTGTGCATTCTAAAATGCTTAAGCAATTTTTTGCTATTCATGCATAGATTGGTACAACATCTTCAACTGCTGTGGATCCTTTGCTCGAGCTGGGAAAGATTGCCAAGGTAAAGTCTGGTGAGGTGTTTGGACATCATGCAGGGAGAATCTGTTTGGGGGATGATTTTTTAAAACTTATAGACTAAGAAAGGAAGTATGACCATTGCTAAAAATTAAAACTAGGACTGGGCACTTGGTTAGTTCAGTCAGCTTGGTTTTATTCATTCACAGTTTTCAGTTTTTAGATGGCAAACTCAGATCAATTTTTTTCATTTGGTTCGTTTTGTTAGTTTTTCAGTGTTGCAATTTTGTCACTTTTGCTTTAATTTTTTTCCTTTGCTACTCTCTTATTATACTTTTGTGGACCAAAAGAATTTATATATAACTGAATTCTAATAGATCTCACTCTAATAGATTCCTTATTGTATACATTTAGTTGTTAATTGCACCATTCTTCATATTTCACGTATACATTTCAACTTACATACTCCCAAATGTATTATAACTTTGTTTATCATTACTGTTGTTCTCTGCTTTGAATCGAACGAAAAATTAAGTTCCAAGGCTGGTAAGCTTCTCTCTCTCCTTAATTTCTTTTCCTGGTTTAGACTGCATATAACTCACCACTAGCTCAAATATTAACGTAAAATTTTACAGGTCTGAATATTTTGATGCTCCAGGGTGAAGCTAAATTACTGCTTTTAAGTTGTAACCATGAAACAACAATGCCAAGTATCCAACAAATTAAATATCGCTACTTTCCCTTTGTTGTGATTGATAGACTTCTTTCATGAACCTGTATTTGTTGCTCACCACTGGCTCAAGTATTCACAATCTTCACTTCAAGATCCCACACTTGGGTAAAACCATAAATCATAGATAGCTGGATTTTAGCCTCACTGATGTCAAGCACAAACCATAAAAGTGATGCCCAAAGCAACATAAAGTATAATCTGTATTTTTTGTGGACTAAGATTATGGAAGAATCATCTTATAGACTTATACTTCTCTATATCCCACTCCTGTAAGCCATTTAATGAACCTTCCGGTTCTGGAACTCAGTACCTTAAGCATCAATCCTCTTTAATCAGATGTCTTGTTATCATTAGCAGTATAACTTGTTATGTTCTTTGATTTCCTTGTTTAATGAGTCCATATATCCACTGTCAAAGTCCATATAGAACAAGGCTAAGTCACATGCCTATTTGCAGAGTAATAGCATATGGTTTCATGTGGATGCGGCCTATGCTGGAAGTGCATGTATCTGTCCGGAATACCGGGGCTATATGAATGGTGTAGAGGAAGCTGATTCTTTCAACATGAATGCACATAAGTGGTTCCTGACAAACTTTGACTGTTCCGCTCTCTGGGTCAAGGTACAGGATTATTTTCTGGTGTTATTCTATAAAATAAATAAAATTGCGTGCAATCAACTACTAAATGAAGACCACAGTACATTTCCAAATATCTCTTGACTGAATACAGTGCATGTTATCTTAAGTGATGCTGGAAACAGTTTCTCTAGATGGCCAGATTTTCTTAGAGTTGCTGCTCTGATAACTCATCTTCTTAGTTCATTTACTGGACTCTTACTTTACCAGACACGGGAGCTAACATGAATTTATATTGTTTGGAAAACTGGACTTTATGGCATTTTCATCTGAACAGGACCGGAGTGCACTCATCCAGTCACTGTCAACAAATCCCGAGTATCTCAAAAACAAAGTAAGTATCCTTGGTTCAATGCTTGTACTTTGACATTTTCAGTTTTCATTAGTAGTAATAAATACTCCCTACGCCCATTTTATGTGGCACCCTTAGACCTGGCACGGTGTTTAAGACAAAAAGGAAGACTTTTGGAACTTGCAGTCTAAAACAATTCTTAGATATTTGTGGGGTTGAAAATCATTTCATTAAGGTTAAAAGGGGTATTTTAAAGTTCAATTCTAATTATAGTAATGTGACATTCTTTTTGGGACGGACTAAAAATTAAAGGGTGCCACATAAAATGGGACGTTGGGAGTAATTATCTTATCGTGGAACATAATATTATCCCACAGTCTAATACAGATAAACTAGGGCTCATTTCTTGTTTATTCAAAGTATGAAAATGGAAATTGTTTTTTTCTTGATAACCGAGAAATGTCTGAGGGTCAGTGATGCACGGTTCGGAACTTGGTGGATAATGGGTCTGTCCTTCACCCTTATCCACTTAAATACCAGGCTTTTGGCTGCGGCAAGGTTCGAACCTGTGACATGTGCATAATCACACATCATACGATGCGCTCTTACCACTAGATAAAATCCCGGGGATGACATGACTATTAGATTTATGAAATGTAATCACACATAGGTTACTTTTAGTTTCTCCTACTGATAATGATCCATTCTTGTGTAGTTTGGTGGGAGTTGAGTAGCAGCTCCCTTTTACCCTTCCTTGCGAAGATGCTTCAAACTCTATCTCCGTTTTCTTTAGATCAGTCTTTTCTATGTATATCATTGTCTTGACTGAAAGGTATTTTCTGCATGCTCTGTAACTTAATTTTGTTTTGTAAACTAGTTATCTTGTGCTTTTGAGGCATCCACTCTATCTGTTCTAAGCATCTGATAGCCAAACTTCTGATGGAAATGGCTTCTATTGCATGAAGTAAATTATTATTGAATTTCAATATGTAACATCTTCCTTTTGGAGATATTTCAAAAGTTCAAATGTTTAACTTTATAACCAGTTGAATTTTCTATTTGGAACTAACATTGTCGATAGTTTGATCATCCATTTAATTGTGAAAAATTTCGGCTCACCCTATAGTAATACCCTTGATACTCCAGGCCTCTCAAGAAAGCATGGTTGTGGATTACAAAGATTGGCAAGTTCCTCTTGGACGCAGGTTCAGGTATGCCATTAATGTCATATAAAGTTAGTTAGGTGCATGTTGAATTGTGGGCCGTTCCACCTAAAAGTTTGAATTTGTAGAGAGGAGACACAATTATATATTTACTTTAGGTTGGAAACAGTGCTACATACTGTTCAAGTGATAAATATCTTAAAGCAAAATGACAATAAATATAGAACACTGGATAGTGAATAAGAGCATCTATGATCTAGTGAGCTCTTAAATGTTACTGCTCCAGGTTTGAATGAATTACTCCTACTCAGCTACTATGATGACATATGAAAGCTAGCCTGTCATGCAGGTTTATGAAATATCTTGGTCTTTAAAAATAACATGTTACAGCTTAATGATTCACAAGCTTAAGTTCTTCAATATTTAAAACATTTTTGTAAACTCAACATCATTTCAATATTTTTTTGGTAGCATACTCAAAGAACTCTGTTTTAGAAAGTTCTGATGAACTTATTGCAACATTCAGGTGCAGTTTCCTTGTATCTAACTTGGTTTATTAACTAGATCACTGAAGCTGTGGATGGTATTGAGACTCTATGGGCTGGAAAAGCTTCAAGCTTACATAAGAAATCATATAGAACTAGCAAAGCTATTTGAGGAACTTGTTGCTCAAGACAAGAGGTTTGAGGTAAAATCTTCATATCAAAGTAACCTATGTGGAATGCTTGACCAAGTCAAGTAGGATCTTTACAGACACTGGCCGAAATCTACCTTTTAGAAAAGCTCAAATCCCCTTGTTTCTATGAAAAGCTCCCAATATCTCTTCTAACTAACAAATCTGTCCTCTGAAAAGTTTATTTACTGCAGATTGTCACCCCTCGGAAGTTCTCATTGGTTTGTTTTCGCCTACTTCCACCCCCGAGTAATGAAGATTATGCCAACAAACTGAACCATGACCTGCTAGATTCTGTCAACTCAACTGGGAAACTGTTTATTTCTCACACGGTATGTTTGAATTAAGCGAATTTCCCTAGAAACTTGTCTTTTACTCAGAACTGGGGATTAAATCGATTGCTTCAGTAATTTAGTCATATACAGCTTACTTTCAACGAATTATGCAGCTTCTTTCAGATAGATACATACTGCGCTTCGCAGTAGGGGCTCCACTGACAGAAGAGAGGCACATTGTTGGAGCTTGGAAAGTTTTACAAGATGAGGCTGCTACATTGTTAAGTAAATGTTAATATTAATCCATTATTTCACGTCATTATTAATTGACCACATTAAAGAAATGCAATTTCTTTTGTCTTGTTCTCGTTGATACTTTTATTACAGTACTTTGATTGACTTTTCTGTTCTACTTAATGAAGCTTAGAATACTGCTGGGATTTTTTGCTTTTCTGCGACAATTGGAAGCTTGTCTACCTCTACATTTTATCATTGATCTCATGATGTCACTCAACTGAATTCGGAAGATCTTGAACTCTGAAAGTTGGCTGAAAGAATCATCATTGCCTTTAATAATTTCAGTGTGACCCATTTATATCCGTCAAAATTTAGACCTCTAGTACTACCTGATTGTTTCTTTCACCCCATTTATCTTATTATCTTGCTGCTGTTACTGCCTGTTATTACTGTTTCCGTTTCATCTATCGGAAACAGCTTCCCTATCCTCACAAGGTAGGGGTAAGGTCCGCCCTCCCCAGACTCCACATGTGGGGATTATATTGGGTATGTTGTTGGTGTTGTTGGTCTAACTGATATCATACTAGAAAGGGGAAGAATACCTCGTCTATTAAGTTGGATAGAGTTATACTGCCAAGACTCGAGGATGCAATAAGATTTCACTTATGCAATTGTATGAGATTAGGACCATCAGCAAGAGTAAAAGATCAAGACACATTGAGAAGAGATAAGTGCACACTGTATTACCATTTTAAAGTATAGTTATTGAGAGTAATTTTAACTTCCTACGATGAGCACTCTTAGGCTTTATCCAAAATTCTATTTGATTTCCTTTCTTTTGCATTTTTTGGTGGTTACACCAATGCTGTACCAAAATTTATTCTACTTTATCCTAAATTCAATATGCTGTGTTGCTGTGGCACGTTTATCAAGGATATGATTTATAAATGTAGTCTAAAGTGTGAATTAGGACTTGAGCATGTGTAGAGACCACTAGCTAATGACAATCTTTCAGTAGCAGCAACGGAAACGAGATATGCTTGCTATTTAGAAGAGTGGAAGTGAGCGTTACATATTGTTTGTGATAAATAGCTACTAAAAGGGAGAAGTGGTCAGTTGTTTTTTGTGAGTGTTGACATCGGTACTTTTTCTAAACAGAACATTTTAAACTATCAGGCTAGCACAAGGGGCTATTATCTCAATGGTCGAGCTCACCCTTTCCCACTATTCTTTACTCATCATTTGGCAAATCTCTTACAGTATCAAATGGCCCCTGCCTCCCGCTAACACTGTGTCTTAGTAGCATAAGACTACTCCCTAGGTTGTCACTCTATCCCTCTATAAAATATTCTTTTTCCTGCCTCATCATAAGCAACAAAACTCTAATTGACATAGGAGATCCCTCCACCTGGTCCACTCCAGTTAGCCTTCATTCTCTAGAAGACTAGAACCAAGAACCAATGGAATTTTTCGCAAATTTCCCATCTATCATTTTTATGGACAGCTGAATTTCCATGCACTTCCACTCAAAATTGGTCATGTATCCACTGAAGTTCAAGGGGAAGAAGATTAAGGGATAATACACCTTATTTAATAAATTTTGATCAATTGTACTCTGAAACCTCAGTTGCTTGTATTTGTGGTCAGTAGCAAGAGTGGCAAATGTAGTGCAGTTATAAGTATAAAAAAAACAAATGAGGTATATTGCCTAAAACTTGGTACTGCATGACAGGGTTAGTGATGTGAAATTATAGAATCAAAGAACACAGAAGCCCAGCAAAAAGTAGTTTGTAAATATTTTCTACCACTTCCTTGTTGCTAGACATCAATACAAAAAACCCAATAGAGAATAGCCCTTGGCATTGCCCTGAAGGTCGAATCTGTGAACTCTTATTTGTTTCAAGGCATGAGCTTAGAGTGTGAGCCCAGGGAATTTTGGAATGATTCTTGAGATCAAGTGGTTCAGGCAATGATGACACGGATAAGGTATAGATAAATGGCATATGTTTCCTAGATACATATGCATCGTGTAGTCATTTCCCCTCTACCTTAGTGGCCCATATATTCATTGGAACGAACTTAGATTAGAACATGTTCTCCTGTCACATAACGGAAAGAGAGACAGAGAGAGTTGGAGAGATAGAAAACAAGACCATTCAATTTTAATAAGGATAGAGATATGCATAATAGAAAAGCCTATATCAGATAAGATATATTCCTTTGATATGGATTGAAGTGGTGTTGGGCGAGTGGTGAACTGTAATAGGTGCTCCAAATGCTCATTTTTCGTTAGTTAGTGCTCTATTATTCCAGTAATGTCGATTTCCAAGTATGCAACTTTCAAGATTAAGATGGGTATATTACATTATCTGAGCACAGGAATAAAGGTTACATGGTTTTCGCCAAAGAACATATGATTGAAATTAATCCTTTGGGCCACATATACTGGAAGTATTCATTGCCTTTGATCATACAATAGCTTGAGTATTTATGGATATTACTCTCTGAGTGGATAAGAGAATTGATGATTTTTGGTTGTCATTTACTCAAAAGGGGCAAACATGTAAGGTGCAATACTTCAAGTTTGCAAGTAACAGAAGGACCTTTAGCAGGCATAGAATCCTCTTATGTTATTATACTGATAAACATGACCTTACATCCTTCAGAAGTCTTTATCTTTATTCTTCTGATAAGAACGTACAGAAATCCAAAAGACGAAACAAAAAACTCAAGCACAATAATGTCAAGTCATTGAGGCACTATCAAAGAGAGTGAAAATAAGAGGTTCATCGTGCCTTTAATTATGTTCCTTGTTTATGCTCGAGTTATTCAAAGCATAAACCTGAAGTACCAATCATAAAGAAAAAATAGGGGATAAATGATTCAGGAAGAGAGTTGAAAGTTGTTAATTGAACTTGCATTTAAATATGTGTCCTCTTGTTGTGAATGAGTCAACATGCTTCATAATTTTGTTCCTCTTTTTATATTTTAATTTGTTAACAATAGCAAGCTAACAGCGCAATGTGGGCGATTAAGACGTAGTTATTATTGTTGTTAGTGACAACAAAGCAAGTATAATACCTTGCAGAGTGGTACTAGAAAATGCTGTTGATTTGTCAGTATCCAAGTGTGGATGTTTGAGGAATAACTTAGGTATATTACATTATCTGAGCACAGGAATATCTTTGTGATCATTCAAGCTTTTGGTTTCAATTAGGTTGTTTGACAAGAAACACTTTATTGGAATCTGATCCTTAAGTGTGTGTGTGTGTGTGCCAGAAATGTTGACTTTGTTAGTGATGTTTTACTGTCTTTATTCAAAAAGGGTGAAAAAATAAGGCTGCAGCTGTGCAACAACAGAATCTTTAGTAGGGATCGGATGCCACTTTAGGGCAAAAAGGATGATGTAGGGTGCATTTGTGATTATATATTTCTATTTACTTACCAACAACAGTTTATCCAATGTGATATCATAAGTGGAATCTTAGGATCTGTGTAACCTTATGTTTTTTGCTTCGTTATGAAAAAATATTTATTTTCCTTTAACAAATATTTTTTCCCGTTCCAACATACCCTACATCTTCAATTTTGGCTTGCTCCACTGCTAACATTAATGAGAATGACTAGAATATTGGAACAAAACTTGCATTGATATCTTTTCTGTCATGTTGTAGATTGTACGATGTACACTCTACCTAAAAAATCATGGTGGGGCACTTTATTTGGATTTTAAAAACTATTGCAATGTGTTTCACTTAGAAATAAATTTAAATCCGTGATATTTAAATTTCTGTACGACTAAAATTTAGATAGTTTTGTTTAAAATTCAATAAAATAGCTATAATATATAGCATAATTTCATGTAAAAATAATTGAATTCAATTTTTATTATGTTTGAAGTTAAAATAAAAGTTATTAAACTTCAGTTATATGTAGCTAACAAAGTGCAAGCAAAAATTATTAAAAACTCAGTTTATATGTTTGAACTTCAATCACATAAAACATCAAAAATTGTATATTTAAAACTATTTCAAAGTGAAAACTCTAGATAGTTTATACATTGTAAATATGATTTAAATGATAATTCCATAATCAAATATTTGTAATTTTAGGGGTTGTTTGATAGAATGTATTGAAAAAAATAATAATGCATGTATTAGGTTTATGTATTACTAACACTAGTACCATAATTGTGATATACTTTTCTACCTATATATAACTAATGTATGCACTCTATTTGGTATTAAGGTATACATAACTAACTAATATATGAAAATTCATCGTATTCGTAATGCATAGGATTATAATGTATGCATTAGTATATGATTAAATACACAATCTCCCCTCAAAAAAATTTCCACGTCTTTTCCATGATATATATGGAGAGTATTTTTGTAAATAATTTTTTAATTTTAGCATGTTATTTTTAATATAATAAATCAAACTATGCATAAGAATAAGTTCAACATAATTATTATAAACATTACTAATACAACATTTTAAACACTAATTTTATAGGGGGAACTAAGAAAATACCCCAAGAAAAATAATTACAAACATACTCTCATTTATATTCATACCCCACTAAATAAGTACACTATATACCCCCAACTAATTTTGTTTAACTTATACTAAATCAGTATCATATATTGTATTGTTATCATTAAGACTGATAATTTCACTTAGTTGATACTATATATAAATATATATATATTATTGGTATTATTAAGGTTTCTTATTTAGAAATTACTCATTAATCAATGATACTATAAGAGTACATATATAATCTTATACTATAAGAGTACATATACAATCTTATAGTATCATTGACTAATGAGTAATTTCTGAATAAAAAACCTTAATGATACCAATACAGTATATATATATTGATTTAGTATCAATTAAGCGAAATTATCAGTCTTAGTGATACCAATACAGTATATGATACAAATTTAGTATTAGGAAAGAGAAAATTATCAGTCTTAACGTTTTCTTTTTAGAGAATGGGTGTTTTCTGAATTACTTTGAATTGGATTGTAAACATATAATTATTTTGAATTTTATGGCTCATTGATGTAGTTTTTCCAATTGTATACCTCTACTAAATGAACTATTATTGATTTTGTCTTATCCAGATCAATTTTTTTCTTTCTTTTTTTCATTCGATGCTCAATACCCACATTAGAGTCTGATAAAATTTAAATTCGCAATGAAAATGTCACGCCTCACTTCCCACCAAGACGGACAGGCACCCGATGCCCTAAAGGATCGAGAGAACCAATATGTAACATGTGCTTACTATGCATATAATAACTATGACAATCTTAAAGTTGTAACAAGTTCACATAGGATGCAGCGGTACGAACCAACATAAGTAGACCTAAAACTTATATACAAGACTTGGCTATTGAGGCCACAACTTGTTATGAGACAAGACGCAACTGAACTATATACATTAGTCTACAAAGCCCTTAAAAGATAGAAAATCTTAGTTTAGGGCGGGACAAGGCCCCGCCTTACCCTTAACTATCATACAACAACAAAATAGGTGCCAAAGACTCGGTATGCCCCGAATCAACCTGGAGCTTCACCAATAGCAGCTGAGTACATGTGCTCCTACTAACGAGGCCTACTGGTTGGAGTACCTGTGCTTGCAGCATGAAATGCAGCGTCCCCGTAAGGGATGTCAGTACGAAAAAATGTACTGAATATGTAAGGCAATAACATATGTAAAACAAGGCTCAACTGACATCAAGTATCCGTAAGTAGGTGCATAGATCAGAATACGACCACCTTTGTTACTTTTGTGGGATCTATATGTTACATTCATTTCTTTACTTTTATGTGTGTTATGATCTTTATAAGGCATGTGATACGAATGAACAACTGATCAATGGTAGCAGAGGATAACCCATGTTATGCATTTTAACCCCTGGGATACTATCCTCATAATTACACAAATTGGGATCGGCCCATGCTAGGCTTTCGCCCCTGAGATGTCACCCTTCTATACCAATTGGGATCGGCCCATGCTAGGCTTTTGCCCCTGAGCTGCCACCCTTCTATACCAATTGGGATCGACCCGCTAGGCATTTTCCCCTGGGCTGTCACCCATAGTTATACAGATTGCTTCACTTTGATTTTTTAATCTTTGAGATTGTTGTTTTGGTGGTCATAATCATTCTTGATATTTGGAACTACGGACCAGTAGTAGAAGACATGAAAATAATACTTCAAGGCAGTAACAATGACATAAGGAGCAATGTAACATCAATGCATTACTTGTGAGCTTAAATGGCACAATTGATTTCAATTGACTAAGAGGATAATTTACCAAGCTTGCAGTTGCGAATAGCATTTCTATATTAGCACATAGGAGGATAATTATACAAATGTAGAGTAATGAACATTTAATGACGCAATTGTACACACTAAGGAGAGGGGGGCCAATATTGTTAGCTATTTTGGAGATTGTATGTTGACACTATGTTTCATTTACTAGGAATAGAACTTAGGAAATTCACATCATTGATATTAATCGCAAGTATCAGATTTCATGCCAAAGAATGTTTAATTGAATAGCCTTACATACCTTGTTGAATAACTTACAAATTGCAAGAAATTAACCTCCTTCCTTTCAGATGATTTAATCTACAATGAAGTAAGTAAAACTAGTATTAGTAGCTAATCAACACATTTGGCTACTTAACTTCACAAAAATAGTAGCCCGGCAGTGGGCTCATAATTTATCATATCAAAGGCGTTGTTCAATTACTTCTCCTCGAATTACATCCACATACCAACGTGGAGTGAGNATACCTTGTTGAATAACTTACAAATTGCAAGAAATTAACCTCCTTCCTTTCAGATGATTTAATCTACAATGAAGTAAGTAAAACTAGTATTAGTAGCTAATCAACACATTTGGCTACTTAACTTCACAAAAATAGTAGCCCGACAGTGGGCTCATAATTTATCATATCAAGGGCGTTGTTCAATTACTTCTCCTCGAATTACATCCACATACCAATGTGGAGTGAGTAGTAAGCCTACACAACATTCAGTTTGGTGGTGTATCACCACCCCTCTTATATTTCCATATAAAATATTCACACATTTCCCCAACATCAACCATGCAGTCCCCACATATACACATAAAACAGCCAGAATGTTCTTTATCATAGTAACTAAATACTGAACTCACCACCCCTTGAGTTCTTAATAACAACACACATGTAAGTTTTTATCCAAAATCATGCATAATGAGGACAAAAAAGGAGCAGTCACCTTACCTCAATTTATGCAACTTTCCCTTTTAACTTGGAATCTTCAAGAACTTCAACCTCACTTCACACTTAAACCAAAGAAGAAAAGAAAAGTATCTTAATAACCAAGGAAGTGAACAGTAGCTTTTGAAACCATTTTGCCTTTGTACTTATACTTAAGCATGAATAACACGTTTTCCTAATCATCCATGGAAGAATTAAGTTAAATCCATAAGTGTTTTCACTTACCTTGTCTTGCAGAGATGAGGATTTCTTTAAGAACCCACCCTAGAACAACTTTAAGGTTGTTGTTTTAATCCTTAAGAGAAAAGAGAGAAAGAGAGTTGGAGTTAATTCTCAATTTTGTTTGTTAAAAATGAGTGAAAAGATCAGCTCCTATTGGATTTATATGGAGCCTTCCTAACCATTAAAAATATCCTCTAGAACCTCCTCTTTTTTGGCTCCATTTTCAGCCACTAATTGGTCAAATAGGTGATGCACCTGCTTATATACATCAACCAGCTCAAAAGGTCAAACTAGGTGATGCACTTACTCGCCTTTACTTGGGTTTAACGATATTGGGCCTTGGCAGATTTGGCTGCTGGGTTTTTCTAACATTTTTATTTTCTTTTACTTAGGTTGGGCCTCATGTGAGCCCATTAATATAAGTCTAAATCTAATCCATTAACCTTGGCCTTTTTAACTAGATCCATATAGCTCAAGTAGGTGATGCACCTACTTGGTCCTTTGGACTGGTGCATAAGTCAAAGTAGGTGATGCACCTACTTGTCACCTACTAACTTAGCTAAGTCAAGCAAGCAGCTCACTTATTTTATTCCATTTTCTAAATATTAATCTATTTTGCTTTAACTTAGTACTTAACTTTCAACTTTAAGCTCAATTAGCATCTTACTGTCTTGAGTTTAAATACTTTCGTTGGAGTTAACTTGTAGTACATATGCTGAAACGTGCAAGGCATCACATCACCTTACGAGACAGCTTAAACCAACACTAATCATATAAGAAACATGGTCCCTTACCTATACTATAAGGTTATGTCAAGTATCACAAGAATAAAATAAACATATTCATAATACGGACTGTTACATCATTCCCCCCTTTAGACATTCGTCCTTGAATATTAGCATGGTTATCCATCCCAAACAAGTTCAAGCCTAAGTTAGTACTACTATTAATCACATAATACATATAGACTTATACTTACTTTTCAACGCCTCAACTAAGCATTTCCATCCTTCTCATCGATCTGAAAGAGATGAAGATACTTCAATTTCATTGTTTCTTCTGCTTCCCATGTAACTTCTTCTATTTGTTGGTTCCTCTATAGTACTTTTATAGAGGCTACCGCTTTATTCCTTAACCTTTTAACTTGTTGATCCAGAACAGCAATGGGTGCTTCTTCATAAGTGAGATCTCCCGTAACTTGTACATCTTCAGTAGGAGTAATACGAAATGGGTCACCTATACACTTCTGAAGCATCGAGACATGAAACACCGGATGAACTGATGAAAGCTTTTGTGGTGCATTTGTTAGCCCGAATGACATGACTAAAAACTCAAAATGACCATACCGTGTTCAGAAAGCTGTCTTGGGAATATCTTTGTCTATGACCCTTACTTGGTGATAACCCGACCTCAAGTTGATCTTTGAAAAACACTTAGCACTTTGTAACTGATCAAACAAATCATCAATTCTAGGGAGGGTATATTTGTTCTTAATTGTTACTTTGTTCAACTGTTGGTAGTCAATGCATATTCTCAACGAGCCATCTTTCTTACGTACAAACAAAATTGGTACCCCCATGGGGACATACTAGGCCTTATGAATCCTTTTCTAATAAGTCTTTTAATTGATCTTTCAACTCCCGTAATTCTGTTAGGGCCGTTCTATATGGAGGGATGGAGATAGGTTGAGTATCTGGAATCACATCAATACCAAACTATACTTCTCATTCTGGAGGCAAACCTGGAAGATCCTCTGGAAATATATCGAGAAATTCATTTACCACTGGAATGGATTGAAGAGCTGGTGATTCCGCAACTATATTTTTCACTCTCACTGGATGACATATGTATCCTTTGGACATCATCTTATTTACCTTAAGGTATGAAATAAACTTACCCCTTGGTGCCCCAATATTACCTTTCTATTCAAGGATTATCTCTCTTGGAAAATGGAAATGCACCATCTTAATTCGGCAATCTACCGTGGCATAACAAGAAGCTAACCAATCCATACCCATTATAACATCAAAATCTACCATTTCTAGTCAACAAGGTCAGCCAATGTATCACATTCACAAATAGTTACAATGCAATTACGATAAACCATTCTAGCTATAATAGACTCATCAATCGTGTAGACAGTTCAAATGGCTTCACTAATAATTCTGGTGTTCTTTTGAACTTTCTAGCAATCAATGGAGTAACATATGACAATGTAAACCCCGGATCAATTAGTGCATATACAATATGTGAAAAGATGGACAACGTACCTGTAACCAAATCCGATGAAGCTTCTAAATTTTATCGATCCCCCAGACCATAGGTGCAATTCTGAACTCCACTAGAACTAGTTGCTCCCCTAGCTCATCTACCATGACTTGTAGGCATCTGTAGTCCCCTACCTAAAGAAGGTGTTGATGAGGATGATGCAACAACTGATCTAGAAGGTTGTGCAACACCACTCATGCCCCTATGACGACAGTTTCTTATCATATTCCCCGATGTACCACACCAAAAACAAACATTTGTCCCAAACCTATATGCACCTAGAGGATTTCATCCACATTGTTTACAAGGTTGTCGAGGAGGCCTTAATTGGCTCGTACTTCCCTGCTCTTGATGACCCGCTATTTGTGAACCTTGGCTTTCACTTCTTTGCCCAAACTGATTTCCCCTAAACCTTTTAAACTGTGGTGGAGCACTAGTTGTAGAGTAGAAAGATGATGGCCTAGGCGGCCTGTTAAAGAACTGAGGCCTAAAATCACCTTGAGATGGTGTAAATTGCCCCATGGATCTGGCCCTCTTAGAATCCCATGTTTCCGACTCTTGTGTCCTTCTTCTTTGCCTTTGATCCTCCAACTTTTGCGCAAAAGCTTGCATCATTTCTATATCCATATCTTTATTCAACGAAGCAATGGTGCAATCTCTAACCAGCTATGAATCTAATTTATCCACATATCGATGAACTCTATCCTCCATAGTAGCTACTACATTAGGAGCATACCTGGGCAAGGAATTAAATTTGAGACTGTACTCCCTTACGCTCATACCTCCTTGGTGGAGATTCAAGAACTAATCCGCACGGGCCTCTCGGACCTCCAATGGCAGATAATGGTCAAGGAATGCCTTTTTGAACTCTTTCCACATAGCTGAAGGTGCATTTGTTCCCCTAGATTGCTTCCAAGCTTCATATACCACAATATAGCCACACCTTTTAATCTATATGCTGCTAGATCAAGTGTTTCTTTACCACTTACATGCATAACATCCAAAGTGTATTGGATCTGATCTATAAAGTCTTGTGGATCTTCATTAGGATCTGACCCGGTGAATGTTGAAGGTTCCAAATTAAGAAAATGATGTATCAGCGTGCCATCTGCTCTATGTACCCCACTAGTGCCTGGACCTTCTTGCCTTTGGTTGTGGCCAGCAACTATACGAGTTAATAATTAGACTGCATTATTTAAATCTTGATCGGTAGCATTAATAGGGGGTTCTTGAGGTGTAGCTTCCCTCTTTAGATCTTCTGGAGATGGAGGGGTCGAGGAAGTCTGTGATAGAGACTCATCTTAAGCCGCACTTTGCAAAGCTTGACTAGGTTGTGGTTGGCTGGTCCCTTCTTGGGCAGCCACATCTACTCGCTTACCAGTACTATTACTCCTTCTCGTAACCGGCATTTTTTCTATAATAAAACAATTTTGAAGTTAGATATGATTCACCTACAACACTAGTTCTATCGCACGATCTAAGAAATGAAAGAAAGGAGACAACTCCTACATGTCCCGTAGCCTCTTATTTATAAATGTGGTGCACAACGCATCCATAAGCAAGACTCTACACAGACACGATTTTGTAGACTCCCTAGAATGACCTGCCCTGATACCATTTTTGTCACGCCTCAGTTCCCACCAAAATGGACTGGCACTTGATCCCCTAAAGGCTCGAGACAACCAATACGAAACATGTGCTTGCTATGCAACTAATAACTATGGCAATCTTAAAGTTGTGACAAGTTCACATAGGATGCAGCGGTACTAACAAACATAAGTAGAGCAAAAACGTATATACAAGACTTGCCCGTTGAAGCCACAACTTGTTATGATACAAGACGCAACTGAACTATATACATTAGTCTACAAAGTCTCTAAAAGGTAGAAAACCTTAGTTTAGAACGGGACAAAGCCCCACCTTACCCTTAACTATCATACAACAACAAAATAGGTGTCAAAGACTCGCTAATCCCTGAATTAACCAGGAGCTTCACCAATAGCGGCTGAGTACTCGTGGTCCGACTAACGAGGCCTATTGGTTGGAGTACATGTGCCTGTAGCATGAAATGCAGTGTCCCTATAAGGGATGTCAGTATGAAAAAATGTTATGAATATGTAAGGCAATAACATATGTAAAACAAGGCTCAACTGACATCAAGTATCTGTATGTAAGTGCATCTATCATAATACGACCACCTTTGTTACTCTTGTGGGATCATGTATGTTGCATTCATTTCTTTACTTTTCTGTGTGTTATGATCTTTATAAGGCATGTGATACGAATGACCAGTTGATCAATGGTAGCAGAGGATGACCCATGCTAGGCATTTTAACCCTTAGGATGATGTCCTCATAATTACATAAATTGGGATCGGCCCATGCTAGGCTTTCGCCCCTGAGTTGTCACCCTTCTATACCAATTGGGATCGACTCATGCTAGGCATTTGCCCGTGGGCTGCCACCCACAGTTATACATATAGATTCACTTTGATTCTTTAATCTTTGAGATTGTTGTTTTGGTGGTCATAGTTATTCTTGATATTTGGAACTACGGACCAACAGTAGAAGACGTGAAAATAATATTTCAAGGCAGTAACAATGACATAAGGAACTATGTAACATCAATGCATTATTTGTGAGCTTAAATGACACAATTGACTGAGATGATAATTTACTAAACTTGTTGTTGCAAATAACATTTCTATATTAGCACATAGGAGGATAATTAAACAAATGTAGAGTAATGAACATTTAATGAAGCAATTCTACACACTAAGGAGATAGGGGAAATGTTGTTAGCTATTTTGGAGATCGTACGTTTCCACTATGTTTCATTCACTAGGAATAGAACTTAGGAAATTCACGTCATTGATATTAATCTCAAGTATCATATTTCATGCTAAAAAATGTTGAATCGAATAGCGTTACATACCTTACTATATAACTCAGAAATTACAAGGAATTAAACTACTTCCTTTCAAATTATTTAATTTATAATGAAATAAGTTAAACTAGTATTAGTAACTAATCAACACATTTAGCTACTTAACTTCACAAAAATAGTAGCCCGGCAGTGGGCTCATAATTTATAATATCAAGGGAATTGTTCAATTACTTCTCCTCGAATTACATCCACATACCAACGCGGAGTGAGTAGTAAGCCTACGCAACATTCAGCTTGGTGGTGTATCACCACCCCTTCTATATTTCCATATAAAATATTCACACATTTCCCCAACATCAACCATGCAGTCCCCACATATACACATAAAACAGCCAGAATGTTCATTATCATAGTAACCAAATACTGAACTCACCGCCCATTGAGTTCTTAATAACAACACACATGTAATTTTTTATCCAAACTCATGCATAAAGAGGACAAAAAAGGAGCAGTCACCTTACCTCAATTTCTAATTTATGCAACTTTCCCTTTTAACTTGGAATCTTCAAGAAATTCAACTTCCCTTCACACTTAAACAAAAGAAGAAGAGAAAAGTATCTTAATAACCAAGGAAGTGAGCAGTAGCTTCTGAAAATATTCTGCATTTGTACTTATACTTCAGCATGAATAACATGTTTTCCTAATCATCCATGGGAGAATTAAGATAAATCCATAAGTGTTTTCACTTACCTTGTCTTGCAGAGATGAGGGTTTCTTCAAGAACCCTAGAACAACTTTAAGGCTGATATTTTAATCCTTAAAAGAGAGAGAGAGCTGGAGTTAATTCTCAATTTTATGTGTTAAAAATGAGTGAAAATATCAACTCATATTGTATTTATATGTAGCCTTCGTGTACCGCCCCGAAAGGAGCTACATTGAATTTCAGCGGTTCTAGAAGCGCAGCAGATTCGTATTGCGGTTCAACGGTTCTCAAACGGGATGCTAAATATATTCCAGCTTTGGGAGATAACTTGAAGACCCTTTATGAGAATTTAATGGCCTTGTCTTTCAGCCAAGACGGCCCCAACAGAGGGCACAAGCCTGAATTGTGATAGACACATTCCACCTTCTCCCACCTACTGTTTGAATTTGTAAAAAGGCCCTTTTTAGTCTTTTCTCTTGGGAACTTTCCCATTACGTTTTTGTTTTTATTTTTACAGCTTGTATAAGCTATTGTAAAGGGTTCACTTGTGTATGGGAACAAAGGAGATTGGCACTTGCCTCCCAAACTTGCTCTCTTATTTACCTTCTTGTTAGTTGTTTGTGTGTGGATTGTTTAAGACTATATTGTTGCTGCACTTTTGTGCTTATTTGTGTTAGAATTGAGCTTACGATGAGTTGTGCAAGCCCTCATTTTCTATCCCACGAGACCTAAGAAAATAAGTCTATGACAAGTGGTATCAGAGCATCGGTTCGAGCATGACGTCGAAGTCTCAACGCAACGAAGATGGTGGTCAAGAGAGGGAGCAAGAGGTTCATAAAGATACTGTCAAGAAACGTGATAGAAGTAAGGTAAGGGAATCTTCTTCTAACCCACTTGTTTGTGGCAAAAGTCTTGGGGAAGAAGGAGAAGTTTCCGACACTAGCCAACCCGATGAGAAGATTACCGGAGTTGAGGCTGGTTTGTCGGCCTTGAATAGGCGACTTGTGGTTTTCAAGAACAACTTTAGTTCTCTTAAAATAATAGCTCTTGAGGGCCTTGATGAGGGGAAGCGTAACCTTGCTTAAGGAGGTGAACAAGGAAGGGCTGATCAACCTTGAACTCAAGCTCATCGAAGCTCTATCCTCTCTTNTAAAGATACTGTCAAGAAACGTGATAGAAGTAAGGTAAGGGAATCTTCTTCTAACCCACTTGTTTGTGGCAAAAGTCTTGGGGAAGAAGGAGAAGTTTCCGACACTAGCCAACCCGATGAGAAGATTACCGGAGTTGAGGCTGGTTTGTCGGCCTTGAATAGGCGACTTGTGGTTTTCGAGAACAACTTTAGTTCTCTTGAAATAATAGCTCTTGAGGGCCTTGATGAGGGGAAAAGTAACCTTGCTTAAGGAGGTGAACAAGGAAGGGTTGATCAACCTTGAACTCAAGCCCATTGAAGCTCTATCCTCTCTTCATAGAGAGTTTGAGACTTTGAAAAGGCAGGTTGATGAGACTGTCGGTGCGGGAGTTGTTGGTCCCATTACAGTTTGTGAGACACATATTAAAGCTCCTAAACCAAAAGAGTTTCGTGGTGAGAGTAATACCCAAGACGTTGAGAATTTCTTGTGGCAAATGGATGCTTATTTCGAGCATGTGAACATGACTAGTGAGGCTGCCAAGATCTGGACAACAGCTAAGTATTTGAGCGACACTACTATGTTGTGGTGGCGGAGGAAAAAAGCGGACATGGAGAGAGGGGTTTGCTCCATCGATGATTGGGGGCAGTTCAAGGAGGAGATAAAGCGACAATTCTATCCTCAAAATGTAGTACATGAGGCTCGTCGGAAGTTGAGGGAATTGAGGCAAACATCCTCTATTCATGACTATGTGAAAGAGTTCACAAAACTCACTCTCCAAATTCCGAGCTTGACCAGCGAGGACTTGTTGTTTTACTTTTTAGATGGCGTCCAAAATTGGGCCAAACATGAACTTCAAAGGCGACAAGTCAATAGGGGTGTGCAAAAACCGAACCAACTGATAAATCGAACCGAAAAAAGTGTTATTGATTTATTGTTATTGGGTTATTGAGATAACGGTTATTTAATTATTTTACAGAAAAAAATTATTGGGTCATCGGTTCGCTATTGTTTTTTAATATTGGGTTATTAGGTTAACCGATAACCCATTAAGAATATAATAATTTACTATTTTAATTTTTAGTTATACATATATATAATATATTTTTAAAAATATTAATATAATTAACAGTATATTAGACTAAAAATATAAAACCCTACGCAATAATTAACATTACTTAACAATTAACTCTCCTCTCTACTTTTAGTTATTTAACATTTAGGTTTTACTTTTTAGTATTACTTATTTACTTTAGTTAGTTTATGATTGACTAATATTAGCTTTTGCACGATTGTAAATATCTGCAATTTGATTAACGTCAGGAATTTAAATTGTGTTTGTGTTTTTTTTTCAAATAACGTAAGAACTTCATTTAGTTACCATAAGCAAGGCCTCATTAGCTATTGTTTTGACTTTTGTGTATGATTTGGTTTTATTTGATTCTCTTTATTGCATAAAGAGGACCTCGTTTTATATATATAATGGTGATCAAAAATTAACCAAGTCTTTGTTGTGATGACCAAAATACAACAAGTTGGTCTTTGTTGTCCCGTTTGAAATGATTATTTCGATGTATGTGTATCACATCATATTAGTGGATAAGTCATATATTTGTTTTGAAAGCATTTTCTTATTGGTTAAATCGAAAACCAAATCGTTAAAGACCTAAAACCGATAAACCAAAAACCAATAATACTTATAACCAAATCGAACCGACCGATATACACCCCTATAAGTCAATAACGTTGATGAAGAGATCATAGTGGTTGAATCGCTTACTAATTTTCAGGCAGATTCAGCGAAGGGGAGGGACAATCGAAGAAAAAATGTTCCTCCGAAGGTGGATAACAACCGAAACAAAAGCAAGCATGTTCCCAACCGAGGCAGCGATGCGAGAGGTAACAATCGTAATCTGCCTTTTAATTTTTGCAAAAATTATAAAGATCATAAAAAAGGTGTTCCACATCGTGAGGGCTGTTATATTTGTGGTGAGACTAGTCACGCTGCCCGTTATTGTTCGTCGTTGAGTAATTTAAACGCTATGGTTGTTGCTCAAAAGTAGCAAGAGGAGGCTGCAATGCAAACTGGAGGACCATTCGGGGAGCAAGGTGGACAAACTGGTGCGGCGGATAAGGAAAAGAACGTTGTTGTTGGTATGTTTAATCATATGGCGTTATTTAATCACATGACGCTTGTTGTGTTGGCTGCCCAGCTGGCTAGCGTAAGGCCGCGCGAATCATTATTCGTCAATGCCAAGTTGAATGGCAAAGACGTTCGAATTATAGTGGATACCGGTGCAACACATAATTTTGTAACGATGGAAAAGGCCAAGGACCTTTGTTTGAATTATGTTGCTAGCGATACGATGTTGAAAACCATCATTCCCTCCCCACTACTGTCCATGGATTCACTCCTAAAGTCTTCATTGATTTAGGAGGATGAAAAGGGTTGACAGACTTCACTATCGCTACCATAGACGTATTTGATATTATTTTGGGACTGGATTTTTGGTATAAGGTTAACACGTTTATTTCGCCGCGCCTCAACCATCTTCACATTAGCGATGTTGGAGGTTCTTGCATGGTACCCCTTATTCGGGTACAATAAAATGGGATGCACTTGTCCGTCATGCAGATTGTTAAGGGCTTTAAGAGAGGAGAACCAACATTTCTTGTTACCCTTGTCGAAGGCATCGAAGACTCAATTGAGGCAGTAGTTTTGCCTCTTTGCATTGAGTAAGTCCTTTTTGATAATAAGGATGTGATGCAGGAAGAACTTCCCCAACGATTGCCACCACGAAGGGAAGTTGATCACCAAATTGAGTTGGTTCCCGGGGTAAAGCCACCAGCCATGACGCCTTATTGTATAGCACCCCCGGAATTGGAGGAACTTAGAAAGAAACTCAAGGAGCTGCTTGATGCGGGACATATTAGGCCTTCTAAGGCGTCATTTGGTGCGCCTGTTTTTTTTCAAAAGAAGAAGGAAGAGACAATGCATTTGTGTATTGATTACCGGGACCTCAACAAGGTCACGGTAAAGAACAAATATTCTATTCCATTGATCGCTGATTTATTTGATCGTTTGGGGTAGGCCAAAGTGTTCACAATGATGGACTTGAGGAAGGGATATTACCAAGTCCGGATTGCCGAAGGTGATGAGCCAAAAATGACTTGTCACTCGTTATGGGGCTTTTGAGTGGCTGGTCATGCCTTTCGGCTTGACAAACGCTCCAGCAACGTTTTGTACATTGATAAACAAGTTGTTCCATCCCTTTTTGGATCAATTTGTAGTTATTTATTTGGACGACATTGTCGTTTATAGCAACAACATGTTGAGCAGTTGTGCAAAGTGTTCAAAGTCTTGCGTAAAAATGATTTATGCGTGAAGCAGGAAAAATGCAGCTTCGCACAACCCACTATCCAGTTCCTTGGACACACTATTAGCCATGGTGAAATAAGGATGGACAGCAATAAGGTGGAGGCGATTCGATATTGGGAGGCTCCAACAAAGGTTCCCGAATTACGGTCATTTCTTAGCCTCGCCAATTATTATCGGTGCTTAATATTTGGCTATTCAGCTATTACCGCTCCACTCACCGACTTGCTGAAAAAGAGTCATGAGTGGGAGTGGACTGATTTGTGTCAAGATGCCTTTGAAAAGCTTAAGGCAGCTATTATCGATGAGCCGATTTTGGCGCTGCCCGATTTCACTAAGGCTTTCGAAATTCATACCGACGCGTCTGATTTCACTATTGGTGGCATCCTTATGCAAGAGGGCCACTAGATAGCATTCGAGAGTAGAAAATTGAATAATGCGAAGCGACGCTATTCTATCCATGAGAGGGAGATGACGGATGTAGTCCATTATCTAAGGACTTGGCGTCATTATGTATTGGGTGCTCACTTTGTTGTTAAGATGGACAACGTCGCGACAACTTATTTTCAGTCCCAAAATAAGTTAACTGCTTAGCAAGCCTAATAGCAAGACTTCTTGGCTGAATTTGATTTCACGTTTGAGTACAAGCAGGGGGAAGCTAATGTTGTAGCTGACACGCTTAGTCGCAAGGCTGCCTTGGCTGCGATTATAAGTTCAACTTACAGCAGTGTTATTGATGATATTAAGGAAGGTATGCAGCATGACCCCGTGGCAAAACAACTTCTCGTTTTGGCCCAACAAGATAAGACGAAGAAGTTTTGGGAGGAGAATGGTTTGTTGTACACTACGAGCAGACGTGTGTACGTGCCGAAGTGGGCTAATCTTCAGCGTACGTTGATCAAGGAAGGTCACGATACCACTTGGGCTGGTCACCCGGGGAAGAAAAGGACATTGGCATTGCTAGAGTCCTCTTATTATTGGTCTCGGATGCGAGATGACATTGAGGTCTATGTACGTATTTGCCTCGTTTGTCAACAAGATAAAGTTGAAATGAAGGCGCCGGGTGGACTGCTTGAGCCGCTGCCTATTGCTGAAAAATCATAGGATAGCGTCACCATGGATTTCACCACATATTTGTCGAATTCAGAGGGGTTCGGGACTATTATGATTGTGGTTGATCGCTTCTCCAAATATGCAACATTCACAGCCATGACGGCCAGCTGCAAAGCTAATGAGGCAACCTGTATATTTTTGCGAGACGTCATAAAGCATTGGGGTATACCCAAACACATTATTAGTGATCGAGATCCTCGATTCACTGGGGAGTTTTGGAGAGAGTTTTTTCGTTTGCTTGGTTCGGAGTTGCACTTCTCGACCAGCTTTCATCTTCAAATGGATGGGCAAACAGAGCGGATCAACGCACTCTTGGAGTGCTACTTGCGACACTATGTTAGTGCCAATCAAAAGGACTGGGCAAAGTTGTTGGACACTGCCCAATTCTCATATAATTTGCAGCGAAGTGAGGCGACGGAAAGGAGTCCATTTGAGTTGGCTACCGGGCAGCAGTCCAATACGCCACAATCTTTGCCCATCGATGTCGGTTTGAAGAGTCTGGGTGCTTTTCACATGGTGAAAGCCTGGGAGGAACAAGTCGATCTTGCACAATCTTATCTTGATAAAGCAGCCTAGAAAATGAAGAAGTTTGTTGATCGAAAGCAGCGACCAATCGACTATCGAATTAGGGATCGAGTTATGATAAAATTCAATCCTAGACAATTCAAGTCGCTGCGAGGTGTGAGTCAAAGTCTTATTCGTCGCTATGAGGGTCCTTTCGAGATTATTGCTAAGGTGGGCAGAATATCGTATCGGGTTGACATGCCCCATCACTTAAAGATACATCCGGTCTTCCACACTAGCCAATTAAAACCGTATTTTGAAGACGTGAAAGACAAGGAGCGGGGGCAGTCCAGTAGAGCTCAAATATTCGTTACTCCACCAATCGTGGACAAACAGATCAAGGCAATTATTGATCATCAATTAATTCGTGGCAAGGGCTGGAAAAATTCGAGCTCGCAATTCCTTGTCCATAGGAAAGGAACGGCACCGGAGGAGACAACTTGGGAGAAATACGAGGACTTGTGGCAGTTCCGCGACAAAGTCCATACTTATTTGCAATTGTGTGGCACCGGGGTCGTCGCCAAATCAGGTGGGGGAGCGTGTATCGCCCCGAAAGGAGCTACATTAAATTTTTGCAGTTTTGGGAGCAGGCCAGATTCGTATTGCGGTTTAACGGGTCTCAAACAGCGTGCCAATTATATTCCAGCTTTGGGAGATAACTTGAAGACCCTTGATGAGCATTTAATGGCCTTTACTTTCAGCCAAGAAAGGCCCCAACAGAGGGGACAAGGCTGACTTGTGATAGACACCTACCACCTTCTCCCACCTACTCTTTGACTTTGTAAAGAGTCCCTTTTTAGTCTTTTCTCTTGGGAATTTTCCCATTAGTTTTTACTCTTATTTTTACAGCTTGTATAAGTTATTGTAAAGGGTTCACTTGTGTAGAGGAACACTTAGAGAAATACAAAGAAAATTGGCACTTGCCTCCCAAACTTGCTCTCTTATTTGCCTTCTTGTTGGCTATTTGTGTGTGGACTGTTTTAGATTATATTGTTGCTGCACTTTTGTGCTTATTTGTGTTAGGATTGAGCTGGCGAGAAGTTGTGTAAGCCCTCCTTTGCTCTCCCACGAGACCTAAGAAAATAGGCCCGTGACACTTCGTGACCATTAAAAATATCCTCTAGAACCTCCTCTTTTTTTGCTCCATTTTCAGCCACTAATTGGTGAAGTAGGTGATGCACCTGCTTATGTACATGAACCAGCTCAAAAGGTCAAACTAAGTGATGCACCTACTAGCCTTTACTTGGGCTTAACTATATTGGGCCTTGGCAAATTTGGCTGCTGGGTTTTTCTTTCATTTTTATTTTCTTTTACTTAGTTTAGGCCTCATGTGAGCCCATTAATATAAGTCTAAATCTGATCCATTAATCTTGGCCTTTTTAACTAGATCCATATAGCTCAAGTAGGTGATGCACCTACTTGGTCCTTTGGGCTGGTCAATAAGTCAAAGTAGGTGATACACCTACTTGTCACCTACTAGATTAGTTAAGTCAAGCAAGCAGCTCACTTATATTATTCCATTTTCTAAGTATTAATCTCTTTTGCTTTAACTTAGCACTTAACTTTCAACTTTAAGCTTAATTACCACCTTATTGTCTCGAGTTTAAATATTTCTATTAGAGTTAACTTGCAGTACACATGTTAAAACGTGCAAGGCATCACATCTCCTTACGAGACAGCTTAAACCAACACTAATCATATAAGAAACATGGTCCATCACCTATACTATAAGGCTATGTCAAGTATCACAAAAATAGAACAAGCATATTCATAATACGGACGGTTACAAAAAAAGTCTCAATATTAGCGATAAAGCGCTTCTTAACATAGGCGACTGATTTTGTCTTATTAGATCAATTTTTTTCATTCGGTATTCAATATCCATATTAGAGTATGATTAAATTTGGATTCACAATGAAAGTATCAATATTGGGGATAAAGCGCTTCTTAACAAGGCGATTGATTTTGTCTTATCCAGATCTTTTTTTTTCATTTGGAGTTCAATACTCATGTTAGAGTATGATTAAATTTGAATTCGCACTGAAAGTCTCAATATTGACAATAAAGACGACTTCATACTCAAGAAGACTCAAACTCAAAATCTCTAATTAAAAAATTAAAACGGAAAAGGACCTAAAATATCCTCGAAGTATTGGAAATGGTACAAAATTACCCTCCATCCATCTATTGGCTCCAAAATACCCTTGCCATCCACCTTTGGGTCCAAAATTGACCATTAATTTAACGGTTTTAAATTTAAACTATTTAAATATTTTTTTAAAATACGTGGCGCTCAACTATTGATTATAATTTAATTAATAATATAATTTATAAACCCACCCATCACCAATTAAACCCACCCCAAACCCAACCCAATTAATAAACCCGCGCCAAATCCACCTATTAAACAAAACCTTGAACCCTTCCTTTCCAACATTGTCTTCTTCTCGGTCAATTTCTCCTAGGTTTATAACTTATTAATATGTGCTTCATCATATCTTTTGTCTTCTGTCATGGGCTTCATCATGCTCTCTTAGTACCAATACAGGTGTTTTGGAGAAAATTTAAATTTAAGTCCCCTGAGCAACATATATCTAATATCTTGTGTGCTACTCTGCTACATAATTTGGTATCAAACACGGTAATCTGCAAAAATGGTAAGCCCACAAACACAACAATCTCCAAACACATGACATTTTATAGAAGTTGGAAGACAACGTTGGAAAGGAAGAGTTCATGGTTCTGTTTATAGGTGGATTTGGGGGAGGGTTTAATTAGTAATGGGTGGACAGTGAGTGGGTTTATAAATTATATTAATAAATTAAATTATAACCAATAGTTGAGCATCACGTATTTAAAAATATATTTAAATAGTTTAAATTTAAAACCGTTAAATAAGTAGTCAATTTTGGACCCACAGGTAGATGGCAAGGGTATTTTGGAGTCAATATCTGGATGAAAGATAATTTTGTACAATTTTCAATACTTCAAAGATATTTTAGGTTATTTTTCAAAATTAAAAAATATTCATCATTCTACTACAACACCCGATAGTCAGATCGATCAGTTATTCGTACTTATCACGTGGGTTATATATAGGTTTTGGCCCACAAGGGACCAGTTAAGCCCATTACTCTTAGAATCCAGACAGAATAGGTTTCGTTGGAATTCACCAAATGAAGTTAGTCATCAATCTTTGTGGGGTATGGACAGTTGTCTTCATTTCTAACAAAAAAAAGTGTATCATGACTCATCTACGTGATTGAAATTATAAATCTGTGTTTAATGTAATTGTTTTAAACTCTAGTCATTAATTTATCAAATTTTAATTAATTACTCTCTTTGTCTCTAATTATTTGTCCATTTTTTTTTTATACATATCCCTAATTATTTATTCATTTTGACAAATCAAGAAAGGACAAAAAAAATTTACCTATTATACCCTCAATTAATTACTTTGAAAAATATAGTTTTTCTTGAAAATCTTAAGTTTCTAATTCATCCACTTCATAATTAATAGGGGTAAAATAGTAAATTCACTATGTCAATAATTATTTTCTTAATAGGTGTGTTAATTCAAAAGTGGACAAATAATTAGGGACAGATGAAGTATTAATTTATTTAACACTTATATATATATATATATATATGCTTGAACTTCAGTCATACATGAATGAAACACAACTTTATTTGTGTGGCACAAGTTTCTTTTTAAAAAAATAATAATATGTATTTCGAATTTCAACTTTCAAATATATTTCTGAATTTGAAACAACATAAATTTTATGTATTATAAAAAATAAATTTTAATCATCAAATTGTTAAAATAACTTCAGTCATATGCGTCTAAAAATATTTTATTAAAAAAGTTACGTAACATTTTTCTTCAAATTTCAACAATGAATCTACTTAAATTCAAACACAAGTGTCATGTATTTGACAAAATAAATTTTAATTATCAATTTGTCAAAACAATGACAAATTTATTAAATGCGTTAGAAAAGACATTTTTTTATTTTTTATAAAATTAACTATTTTTATTTATTAATATAGGTGTATAAGTTGGAAAGAAAAAGAAAAAATATTATTTCTAATAGCTTAACGACGGTGAAATACATTTTTTGTCATGTCAGCATTTTATGTTTAATAGGAACCACTTTTGAACAATAGGTATAACACTAAATTAAAATGTCTAAGTGAAATATGCGGACAACTTTAAAGAGCCGCATACGACTTAAGCCTAATTTTTATCTGGTGACTTTTAATTCTATTTTTACTGATCATTTGATGACAATTTATTAGCCCTTATAATACTTTAAAGTATGATCCAATTTTGTATGACAAACTTTTTAAAAATATATTTACTCTGAGACATAAATTTATTAATATCTGATTTAGAAGACAAAATCTTTTTTAAAAAATAATTGGCCTAAGCGATAAATAGATAATGCATGGTACATGGCTCATAATGTAACATGAGTTTTCAAACATTCACCATTCACTTAAAACAAAAATATAATTTGTGAATAAGTGTGATTTTCTTCCCTTTATGTTTAGACCTATGATAGTTGAAGGAAGGAAATAGTAAATATTCTTTCTTTTTTAATTTAGATAACTTACAGTTTTTGTTCAAATAAATCATATAAATTGAAACTATCTATCTATCTATCTATCTATATATATATATATATATATATAAAATAAGCCACAATGCAACTATCATTGTAGCTATCTTGTTAGCTTTCAACCAAAAAGCTAACAAGATTTTTAGTTACATATTTATTATTTAGTTAAATAATAAATATGTCTTGTTAGCTTTCAACCAAAAGCTAACAAGATTTTTAGTTACATATTTATTATTTAGTTAAATAATAAATATGTCATTGTATGAGCTATTTATTACTCATTCCTTTTGAATTTGTTAAATTTTGATCTGACACATAGTTTACGAAAGTAAATTAAATTTTGAGAAAAAATATTAAGTGATACTTGAAGTTGTCCTAAATTTTCAAAAAGACACCTTAACTTTGTGTGCGTCCTATTACCCCACAAAACATTCAAAATCACAATAAATACACATTTTTTATACAATATTTCCACTTTGGACAAAAATATCCTTCAAATGTGCAATTTCTTAAAAATAAAAAGTCGGACCCATTATTGATGTATTGAAGTATGCTTTGGTAATTTCCTATGATGAATTCGTTTTGTTTGTTTCTTTTAAATTTATTTTACCATACTAAATAATTCTATAAAATATTATGAATCACGATAATTAATTACTTAAATATTTAAAAGATATAAAAATATATAAAAGATTTGATTGACTCTTCAAATTTTACCGGTGACACATAAATTGGGACAAATGAAATAATATATATTATTTGAAAATTTCTTAGAAAGTATAAATTACAGTAATTAACAACTAGAAATATTTCAAACACAAAAAAAATTTGATTGAATCTCAAAATTTTTTAGTACTACATAAATTGAGAAAGAAGAAATGACCTCTATTATTTGAAAATGGCGTAAAAGTATTACAAATCATACAATAAGAATTAACAATTTAAAATTTTAAAAGACTTTAATGCTTTATACTTATTCTATTTCCACTTTGGACAAAAATATCCTCCCAATATGCATATTTTTTTAAACAAAAAGTGGGACCCATTATTGATGTATTCAAGGATGCTTTGGTAATTTTCCTATGATGAATTCGTTTTGTTTGTTATTTAATTTTTTTTAAATAATTGTATAAAATATTATAAATCACAATAATTATTTACTTAAATATTCAAAAGATATAAAATATGTAAAAGATATGATTAACTCTTCAAATTTTATCGGTGACATATAAATTGGACAAATGAAATAATATATATTATTTGAAAATTACTTAGAAAGTACAATAATTTACAGTAATTAACAATAGAATATTTTAAAGAAAAAAAAATTGATTAAATCTCGAAATTTTATTAGTACCGCATAAATTGAGAAAGAAGAAATAACCTTTATTATTTCAAAATTGCGTAAAAGATATTACAAATCATACAACAATAATTACCAATTTAGAATGTTAAAAGACATATATATTTTTTTACCATAGTTAACAATAATTAAAAATTTAAACTATTTTAAATTAATATTAAAGTTTGATTAACTCTTTAATTTTGTCTTTGTCACATAAATTGAAACAAAAAATGATACATATTGGGCCCGTGCTACTAGCACGGGCTCTGATGTCTAGTATATATATAAGCCACAATGCAACTATTATTGTAACTATCTTGTTAGTTTTCAACCAAAAGCTAACAAGATTTTTATTTACATATTTATTATTTAGTTAAATAATAAATATATCTTGTTAGCTTTCAACCAAAAGCTAACAAGATTTTTAGTTACATATCTATTATTTAGTTAAATAATAAATATCTCTTGTTAGCTTTCAACCAAAAGCTAACAAGATTTTTAGTTACATATTCATTATTTAGTTAAATAATAAATATGTCATTGTATGAGCTATTTATTACTCATTCCTTTTGACTTTGTTAAATTTTGATCTGACACATAGTTTACGAAAGTAAATTAGATTTTGAGAAAAAACATTAAGTGATCCTTGAAGTTGTTCCAAATTTTCAAAAAGACACCTTAACTTTGTGTGTGTCCTATTACCCCACAAAACATTCAAAATCACAATAAATACACAGTTTTTACACAATATTTCCACTTTGGACAAAAATATCCTTCGAATGTGCAATTTCTTAAAAACAAAAAGTCAGACCCATTATTGATGTATTGAAGGATGCTTTGGTAATTTCCTATGATGAATTCATTTTGTTTGTTTCTTTTAAATTTATTTTACCATACTATATAATTCTATAAAATATTATGAATCACGATAATTAATTACTTTAATATTTAAAATATATAAAAGATCTGATTGACTCTTCAAATTTTACCAGTGACACATAAATTGGGACAAATGAAATAATATATATTATTTGAAAATTTCTTAGAAAGTACTATAAATTACAGTAATTAACAGCTAGAAATATTTCAAACACAAAAAAAATTGATTGAATCTCAAAATTTTTTTAGTACTACATAAATTGAGAAAGAAGAAATGACCTCTATTATTTGAAAATGGCGTAAAAGTATTACAAATCATACAATAAGAATTAACAATTTAAAATTTTAAAAGACTTTAATGTTTTATACTTATTCTATTTCCACTTTGGACAAAAATATCCTCCCAATATGCATATTTTTTTAAACAAAAAGTGGGACCCATTATTGATGTATTCAAGGATGCTTTGGTAATTTTCCTATGATGAATTTGTTTTGTTTGTTGTTTAATTTTTTTAAAATAATTGTATAATCACAATAATTATTTAGTTAAATATTCAAAAAATATAAAAATATGTAAAAGATCTGATTAACTCTTCAAATTTTATCGGTGACACATAAATTGGACAAATGAAATAATATATATTATTTGAAAATTACTTAGAAAGTACAATAATTTACAGTAATTAACAATAGAATATTTTAAAGAAAAAAAAACTGATTGAATCTCGAAATTTTATTAGTACCACACAAATTGAGAAAGAAGAAATAACCTTTATTATTTCAAAATTGCGTAAAAGATATTACAAATCATACAACAATAATTACCAATTTAGAATGTTAAAAGATATAATTTTTTTTTTACCATAGTTAACAATAATTAAAAATTTAAATTATTTTAAATTAATATTAAAGTTTGATTAATTCTTTAATTTTGTCTTTGTCACATAAATTGAAACAAAAAATGATACATATTAGGCCCGTGCTAGCACGGACTCCGATGTCTAGTATATATATATATATATATATATATAGAAAAAGTAGTAATTTGTTTGAATAAAATCACGTTAAAGTTTAAGATTGATATGTTAGTGAAGTGAGTTTTAAGAAGCTGTGAAAAATACAAAAAAGTCGTACTATAATATTAATTAATTTCGAAAATTTTATCTCAAAATGACAGAGAATTGACAATTGTAATTAAAAAAACAGTGCGGTTCATTACAATTATGTCTAAATAATAATCCTAGACCCTAGCGCTAGGTATTTAAACAAATAATTGAGATAAACATGTGATGATATAGTACCATTTTTATGTATAAAATAATAATCCTAGACCATACTATTATTATTAGGGGTGTACATAATTATCGTAAAATTAAAAAATTATATTGGATCAAACCAATTCAGTTTTTCAATTTAATTTGATTTGGTGATGTTATCTCTTCAAAAGAATCGAATGACACCCCACTTGTTGTGCTTGGTTTTAAATAGGGTGGTATTTGTGGGTAAATTATGAACAAATTAAATATGACTATTATTTCTAATATGACACCTATCTTTTAGCTATTTTAGCTCCACGTTTCATCATCCCAAAACCTATATGCTATTTAGTTAGCTAGCGTTTGGTCATAAATTTTTAAATATTTTTTGTAAATATTTTTTTGAGTGAAATTTTACCATGTGTTTGATCATAATATTTGGGAAACATATTTCATCTTTTTAGAAAAAATATGATTTATACCTATAAGTTTTAAAAACTATCAAAGCTAACCATAAATTCGTATTACAAGTCAAATGGATCTTCATTACAACAAATAACAAGTAGTGTCCATGACACTGGAGCAGTGTGGTAGTTTTGAGGGAGTGCAACAAGCATTATTTCATGTATCGTAAAGTAGACAAAGCACATGACTTTGTTACCCTAAGCCGATTGTTCATCATTTTCATCAACAACCATATCATCACTTTCATGTTCACTGAATATTTAATCATTACTTTGGTGTTCACGTAAAAAATTACTCCTTCTGTCCCTAATAACTTGTCCATTTTGGAATTAACACACCTAATAAGAAAATAATAATTAGCATAATGAGTTTACCATTTTACCCCTATTAATTATAAAGTTGATGAATTAAAAACTTAAGATTTCAAGAAGTTTTACCTTTTTCAAAGTAATTGATTTGTCAAAATGGATAAGTAATTAGAGACAACTAAAAAAAGAAATATGGACAAGTAACTAGGGACAGAGAAAGTATATAATACAGCACAAACAACTATTATACATGGTGTTTTTGTAAAAAATAAAAGTTTGGTGTAGAATTTAAATTTTTAAAAGATCTTAATAATGAGATTTGACCCAAATACAAGTTTTTTCTAGTATTTGGGAATTTGGGTTATTTGCCAAATAATAGCGAATTGTATGGACAAACACTATTTATCATTTTTTTTTCCAAATTTTACTTTAGAAATCTATGGTCAAATGGGTCCTTAGTGTTTGATTCCAAATTTTCGAATAATTTTAATAAATTATTTTTGGAAAATTTTCACTATGCATTTGACGAATATTTTCTTAGTTGTGGTGAGAAAATAAAAAGTGGATAAGAAATATCATGTAGTAGATGAAAAGACATTAAATTGTGTTTATACTTTGAGATTAATATAGTTGAAAAGAAAATTAAGACAAATTAAAATATTACAAGTCTCGAACATATTCACTATACAAATGAGAGTAATTTTATATTGATAAAGGTGTTCTTCTGAAGAAATTTTGGACTCTTTAATTAATTTAAAATTGCTTAAATTATATATAATTTTATATTATCGTATTGTATATTCTAGAGGGATCAAATCAAGAGTTATATTATTGATAGATATACTATAGTAAAATGATATCGTACTGAAGGTCATATATGTTGTATAAGAAGGTCTATATAGATATGTTATGCATTTGTTAGGAATTATATTCACTCTAGCAGAAGAGATTCAGTGGTAATGAATATTGCCACAAAATATTTTACGGTAATTAAGTTAATGTCATTATATTTAATATTATTAAAAAATTTAGCAATATTTATATATTATACTAATTATAAATACTTATCATATTCAATATTATCACTAAGGGATCGTTTGGTACAAAGTATTATAACGCATTGATTAATAATGCATGGATTAGTAATGTAGGGATTAGTAATGCAGGGGTTATTTTTATCAAGTGTTTGGTTCATTATTTCCCACCTAATTTTAGGTTTGGATTAAAACTTTTACAAAAGTTAACTACCAATTATACCCTTGAATTGTTATAGAATTTTCTATTTTATTTAATTGAACCGAGATAGATAACTATTGGAAAATATTATTTTTTTTCTTACTACTAAATTTTTAGAGCTCAAATTATCAAAATTCAATTGCTTTGAAATTAAATAAGGTTACTACTTTGTTTTTTTTTCTTTCCATAAATGGCGTGTTGCTATAATTACAGTGTCATTCGAAAAAATTCAGGAACACTGAGGATGTTTTTTGTTTTGGTTCATTTTATGATACATGTTATAGTGTGTTATAGACAATCCATTATTTCTCAGCTTATCCTATTTACAACCCTAGTTATAAAAAAATAAAAAGAATAGATGGAATTCCGAATTAATTAGAAATTCCACTTTAACATTTGAGTCCTTTTTAATCTAAATAATTAATTTCTTCGTTGGGTCCATAATTTTATTACATACAAAATAATTTATTTTGTCTTATTATCCTATATTTGAAGTTAAATTTAATTGAGTGATTTATTGATAGAAATATCTAAGTTGAGTGAGTTTATCGACACAAAACAAAGTTTAATGTGACTTTACTTGATAAATTCTCAAAGTTGAGTAATCTTTTGAGCAATAAACAACTCTTTTAAAATAATAAATTTTTTAAGCTAAATTATTTAAATAAATTTACTAATATAAATATAAAATATAGAATCAAGAAAATAAATAAAATGATTAAAAGAATTTGAGGGATATTTTTGTCTTTACATAGATAATCCCATGGTATTAAAACCTATCTATTACTAATACCACCAAATGGGAGGTATTAGTAATACATCATATAATACCATGTATGTTGTATAACTAATACATGGATTAGTTATGTATAGACCAAATTCCTACCAAACATAAAACTAAATAATAATACATGGACTATTTCTTCTAATACTCCCTGCCAAACAACCCAAAATTATTTATTTGTCATAGTGTCTTTAGTATTATACAAGTCTGTTTTTGATGGTAACTAAATGGTAGGCATGCATGTCTTTTTGTGGGAATAAATAAATGGGCACAATGCAAAAAAGTTGTGGCATATCCACAGAATCCACTTTCATCATGTGTATAAAATTTGGTTAAATTTATAATAATTTGCACAAAGTGGAAACCAACTTGTCTTTGCCAATCTTTGGTGTTTTGCATGTTATTCTTATCCTGACACAACAAGTATATTTCACTAATATAAGGAAATGCCATTTTTTACTAAGAAAAGGTATAAATTTATTGTCAAACATACCATTGACAAGTTTAAAATTAAAGGACGAAAAATGTCAACTTTCTATGTACGGCAAATGCTAGAAGATTTCAAATGTTTTTTATGTTATTTGAAATTTATAGTGTTTGATTAAATAATTTATAATTTAATAGAGGAATTTGGCTAAAAAGGAAAAAAGAAAAAAATAGTTAAAGATATGAAGACTTGTTATTTAGAAATCTATTTAATCTCAGATTTAAACAAAGTAAGAGTTTCAATATATGATGGAAGAATCTTTTAAAATAATTTAAGTAAATACTTTATGAGATTTATGTGTATCATTCATATATCTATAACTCTTATGTTTATGTTGAAATCTAATTTTACTGTTATGGATTTGAAAAAGACGACGCAATATAGGACAAGTTAAGTTCTGTTTAAATTTCAGATTTAGAAATTCCTATGTATAACTTTAAGTGTTTTGATTATATATATTCTTTTCCTATAGAACGTCTTTGTGGTGATTTTTGACCATTTACAACTTGAATACATATATCTACATCTTTCATGAAGGACATAAAGTTCAGTTTTTTGTTTGCCTTTTTAAAACTATGTTACAACATGAAGTATTGGAACTTATCACATTACTATTTAATTTTTGGAGCATAGTGTTATTTACACAGGTTATTAGACTTACTTTTGATGATAATCTTGTTTTATGTTAACATGATGGAGCAACTAGAAATTTAAATAAGGTATTAAGTTGTATTTTCAAGATTATATATACTCGTGTACTAGTTGAGGAACTTGATACATTGGTTGGTCTATGGTTTGGACTCTTGAAGTTGTGTTGGACTTTGTGTTTCGTTAAGCTTTTGCAAACAATATTAGAAATAATATTCATGTTTAAATGTACTTAACTATAACTAATTCAAAAGTGAAACGTGAGTATATTGGAAACAAGTATAAGTTGTTTTTCAGATTTGAAATACAATTTCAAGTAAAATTTGAAATTTTCATGGTCAAATACTGATTTTCAAATAAAGCGAAAATTATTGAAAATAATTTTTTTAATGGCCAAACGGGTATTATATTAAGTGATGTTTTTCAAATATATTACCCATAAAATATACTCTATGAAAAGGAAGTTGCATGACATACTTTTACACTTACCAATATAACTTTTCCTTTATTCTTGTGCTAGTATTTATTTTCTTACTAAAAAGAGAGGAAAAATATGACCTAACGTGAACACTTTAAATAATATTTCCTACGCTAATGAAATAGTATTTGATTAGACATAAAATATATTTCAATTATATATACTTTATTATTAGCATAAGAATTTTTGGACGGGTCTTTTTAATTAGGATGAGGTTTTTTTGTGGGTTTAAAATTTAGTGAATAATCATGTAGTTGCATAGGATGATGATATGTATCCGTCTGTTAGAGTGAAGGACATAAATATTCTATTTTTTTAATGGCATGAGCACTAGTGTCTCAATAGTATAACAAAAAATATACATATACATTTACAATAGTTCAAAAATATATTTATCCTTTTTCTCTTTAAATTTTTTATAGATTAATGTCTTAAGGAAAAACAAACAAATATAAGAATATACTCTACTACATACAGATATTTGCGGTCCTTTCCCTACGGCTTCATGGGATGGTCAGAAATATTTTATTAACTTTATAGATGATTACACAATATCAGAATAATTTATCCTAGAATAAAATAATTAAAATAACAAAAATATCCTTCAAATCTATTTTATTATCACTTTTCATATCTTTATACCACATTTGTAAAGTCTGCTGAAATTTTCTATTGCTCATCAAATGGAGTTTTGCGTCCTTTTTAACAATCAAAATAATTTTTAGAACTTTGTTTCTCGTTGCATTAATCAGTAAAAAAATATTTTTGTAATGAGAAATATTATCAAATTCACCAAATTTCAATCCAGTTATGATTATTGATTGGTGCAGTTTTTGCTCCAGTTTTGATTCGTTTATTTTTGTCTAATTTTTGCTTGTCACAGTAAAGAAGAGAGGCTTCCCACTAGCCTCAATAGATTGCTCCAATAATTGAGATTTGTTTCGTTTTATTTTTAAGAGTAATAACTAATGCTCAATAAAAGAAAAAAAAGAAAAAGAAAAAGAAAAAGAAAAGCAAAGAAATTAAATAAAAATAATTAAAAATTACTTTTAACACGTGACAAATGATTGTTAGTGCGTGACTTACAAATATTTTTATATAAGTGGTATTGGGTAAAAAATAGGATATACATATTATTTTGAAGTTGTTCAATGGGAATAATAAGAGATCCACAAAGTTAAAATGTCTTTTTGAAAATTCGATAATAACTTTATGTCTTTTCTCTAAAAATAATGAACATCACACTGACTATATACTATAATATTTTTTAGGTTATTTTTTATTTTAACATCTTTTTCCCTAACTTTATGCAAGAGAGAAGCTAATACATATGATACTCATAACTCATAAGGAAGCCACGTGATTTGAAAAGTAGTCTAAATCATGTCGGCTGTGTACATGCATGTATTTATCCTAAAAACAATTTTTTCTCCGAGTAAAATGGAGCACATCATTGACCAATAGGTTGGTTTGAAATTAGAAGTCTCGGGTAATAATGCAGTGGTGAGATTGATCTATTTATAATTAGAGGTTTTAAATATAAATCTCGAATATGGAAATTTTTTATTAGGAATGCCACCCTCAAATAATTCATGTAGTGTACAATTCGAATTTAATCAGAATTCAACGCGGCTCTTATTCAAAATCTCTCTAGCATCACATCAAAATGGTCCCCTATTTTAATTAAAGTTGGTGCAACTACTTGATCCGGACATGTCGTACTATTAGTTCATCCTCAATTACTCCTTCCGTTCACTTTTTACTTGTTATTTATTTTTAAAATATTTTTACTTTTACTTGTAACTTGACATATCGAAAAGAAATTATTTTTTTTCAATGTTTTTCCCTTAGTATTAAATATTTATTTTTCAAAACCTAATATAATACTAAACATCATTTAATAAAAATAGTATGGTAAAATCTCTATATCAATAATTATTTTTCTTAATGTTGTGTCAAGTTAAACAATAACAAATAAAAATAAATGGAGGGAATATAATTTTATCTATCTAGCTACATATTTGATTTTTACCACACTTATTTATAATCCTTTATTCTAGAGCATAAGCAAATGTGAGACAAAATTGGAGATACAGAAAAATGAACCTTAGTCTTGTATTTTATCCCTAGGATTATTATACTATCTTATACCTCAAACCAACGACTCCTAAGTGAATTATTGGGGTATGATATATACGTTAAGAAAAATATTTAAAGATATAAATTAATACTTTCATTTGTTATCCTTTTAATTATTATCAAACTATTTTCTTAGAAAATGTAAAATAGTTAAAGACCTCATTAAATGAAAAATAAATATGAATACAAAACCCTCAATAATTCTCTTAAATTTTGAATAATTCACTTATTTTGTCTCAAACTCGAGCTAAAGAGGCAAGGGATGCTTATGTTAGATATATTATACCAAACTACAAATTGTTGCATGTTTTCTTAATTTGCACGTCTCCTAATTTTAAAAGAAAGAAAGTTAGTACTATATTCTAATGTATTGTGAATAATTAAAGTTTCAAAAGTCCATTTTGAGTGCTTGAACTTTCAAAAAAGGCCCTTTTTGATGTCAAAACTTTTTTTCGTTTCTCTTTAAAGGACCTTCAACTCTTGACACGTAAAGGTTATATTCTTCCAAATGCATGTATCATTCATTTTATTTTAATTCAGTATTGATTTGATACATTTCTTAAAGAGTAATAAATTTAATATTTTAAGAAATTTATTAAAAAATAATTATAGTTAATAACAAAAATAAGTTAAAATTAAGTGATAAAAACTGAATAATTAAGAATATATATATATATATATATATAATAAACAAATAAAAATAGACGAAAAGTGTATACTATATAAACTCGTTGGGACATGGAGAAGACAATAATGTTCGTAAAAGTATATGCTAAAAGATGACATATTATTCCTCAATCAACCTTTAACATAAACTTTGTGTTGTCGATTGAAATTATTAATTTCGGAATAAAACACCAATGAAAGACAAATGGACTTATCCAAAAGACTTGTAAACTAAAGAAATTAAGGTTAAATTTAGAAATAAATAGTAAATCAAGCACTCTATGTTCCATATTATATCATGTAGGGGTGTTCACGATTTGGATAAAAATCGATCCAAATTGAAAAATCGAACCAAATCGATAAAATAAAATCGATTTTATTTGGGTTTGGTTTGGTTTTAGATTTTTGAAAATTGATAGTATTTGGTTTGGTTATGATTTTACTCGAAAAAACCAAAGAATGAACCGAACCAAACCAATAAATTATATACATATATTTTTATTAATAAACATACTTAATATATATTTTTTAAAAAAAAAAAATTAAAGATCTTATCTATATTTTCATTAAAATTTCTTTATAATTTACTTATTGAAAACAAAAATGCCAAGATGAAAACATTTATCTTATTGATTTCATTTATATGGGTGTCTATGACAATTCATTTAGGTCAATATAGTGAATTTTAAAGTTTTATTGATAGTAAATTTAGTGATTGGAAGTTCAGTAATTTAAGTCATTCTAACTATTTTTTGTTTTGAATGGATTGTTGTCACTTTTTTCACATTTTGAATGAATTGTTTTTTTTTAATTTTTGTGTATGGTTAATACCGAATAACCGAACCAATCCAAACTGAAACCGATAATCACCAAACCGATAAATGTATATTATATTTGGTTTGGGTTGGTTTTAATAATTTTAAAACCGATTAAGTTGGTTTGGTTTTGATTTTGACCAATAACCGATTCAAACTGACCCGTGAACACCCCTAAATTATCATGTATATTTTATTTTTAGTTCAATAAATCAAATAACTACATTTAACTCAAAATGGACAAGTTTCCCCTTTTTTTGTAATCTTATGTTTTCTATCTCTGTCTGGAAAATATTATTTTGAAAAATAAATGGGTTGATTATTTATTTTCTAATGCTGGTAAGTAAGTAAAAGAATAATATTTCAAGAGCATTTATGTGTAATTTTGCAAACATTACGAGGATGCGATACGGTGAAAGTGAGAGGTCGGGGTGGAGGGGTGAAATGGTCAAGAAATGGGAATTGAAGACATTAGACCGATAGAAAGAAGACAATAAATTTGAAAGTTAGTACTTATGAAATTTGTTTTTCTTATTTCTATTAGCAAAATCATTTTTTCTCATTTTTAAGGGGTTTACTTTCTTTTATCAATTAATTATGAAAAATTAAAAAGAAACATTTCTCTCAGTACCAAAGGAAAAAAGTAATAATTTCATTGACCATTTCAGTTGAATTGAAAAAGCAAAAAAGAAGATAGTGAAATATGAAAAATACAAAAAAAAAAAAAAGCATACTAGTATTGGTCGGTGTGTGTTGTTACTATTGTACCAAACCATTACGGAAAAGCAAAGGCGGTGGTCCTCCTTATTAAATTAAGTAATAAATTTGGACGTCACTCACTCTTCCTATCAATTTTTTTTTTTTTTAATTTTTATTCGGCTTTTCATATTTATATTAAGGCTTAATTATTTAAAAATTTACATATAATAGAACTCTATTTGGAGTTAGCTTTCTTTATAAAAAAAGTTTATATTCAAAACTCAAAATTAAGATCTCTGGTAAAAGAAAGAATACGTCCAGCATGCATTATAACGTTATAGTAAATTAGTGTGCTCTACCAAAATAATTTTCATACTCAAAACTCGAATTCAAAATCTCTATTAAAAGAAAGAAACATATCCATCAACACCGTAACATTGATAAATTAGCGTACCACATTTTTTTGTGTGTTTTAAGAAGGTACCTTTTTTGCTTTTAATATGCTATCACAGTCACAAATCCACAAACCTCCATAACCCTGACCTAGAAAGCACCCATTCTCATTAAATTTTTTATTAAATTACAAGAACCGTTTGGTCAAAAATAATTTTCCAAAATAAATATTACTACCACCTACAAAGTTATTATAAAAAGAAGTGAAAAGGGTTAAATAAATAAACTTTTTCTTCCATTACATTTTTATAACGTAAAAATGTCGTCCCTTTAAACAGTTCAAAAATACATTTTTTTTTTGGCCAACGATGCTCCAAAATAAAAAGAAATAAATCAAATTTGCTTTTAAACTATTCGAAATGGGGTTAAAATAGGTTTATTCTCCCTTGTTTTAGAGGAGTAGATAGTAGTTAGAATATATTTTTGAGTTATTTGACCACTTATCCACTTTTGATAAAAAAAAATAACTAGTGACAAAGATATTTTTAGTTAAAAATATAATATAATAATAATAACATATCAAGTGAAATTTCACTAAGTGGAGTCTGAAAAAGATAGAGTATCCGCAACCTTAAATAGACTAATTTCGCAAGGCCCTCTCAAATTTAGTGCATCAAACTTACTTAGAAGAAGAAAAAAATAATAAAGAAAACATAACCAATAATACGAAAAGTATTTTAAAGTCTACAAAGAAAAAATAATACTAAACAATAGTAAAGCTAAAAATATAATAAAAGATAATTTAACTTACTTCAAATAGTTTGGAGGTATTTTTTTTACCTTTTTCCTAAAAGAAAATAAATAACATTTGAAAAAAAATAATTGAGAAAATGAAAAAAGTAAAAAACATAATTTTGAGTTTTATATATAAAAGTTTTAAATATTATTTTTAAATTATATTTAAATTGTTTAAACAAACATTGATTTTTTTTAATGACCAAACGGATCCTTAGAATTCGAGTAGCATGTATAATAAGAGTCAGGTGGATAATAATTAATAAGTGAAGATAGTGTTAATTTTCGTGGGTGGAGTGACGACGATGTGAGCAATAAACAAACAAAAGGAAAATGACAAGGTATGGGGTTCGAGTCTTTTTGGCTATCTCGTACACAAGGGCGGCTCAACGTAATTGGGGGCCTAAAACAAAATTTCAATTCGTGGCCTAAAATATAAATATACTTCATATATGTATTTATTCAAAAAAAAAAATTACACTATTTAGATGAAAATTACTAGTACTTAATATTGTTTTTTCAGTTACTAGTTTTAGGTATGATTTTTTCAACTCAGCATTGAAAAACATGCTTTAAGTGAGACAATTTATATGTATTGTTATCATAATGCTATAAGTAATAAGTTGATAAATATTAAATAAAAATAATTAGAACCATAGAATTTGACTCAAGAAGTTGATGACTTGATATACCTCATTTTAATATGCTTATAGTAATGCTTGAAACTAAAATTTAAAAAGAAATAAAAAAGAATTTGTAATTCATTTTGTTGAACACTTTTCACTATTAATTTTTATTTTTAACAAAGTACAAAAGATGTTAAAGTGGATAAAATAATTTATTTTTTTTAAAAATATACTTTTTTATCATAAATAATTAATTTTTCTATAAAAGTTTAAACACATAATTTATTCTTGACAATGATTTGGGGCCCCCGAAATTTGGGGCCTAAGCCAAAGGCCTTACTTTCTAAAGCATAGAGCCGCCCCTGCTCGTACATGAAAAAAAGAGGGTGTGAATTCAGATATAGTCGAACTCTCATGTAGATATGGTATCAAATGAAAAATAAAAGAAAAAATGATAATCAATGCAAATTCGAATATAATCAAATTACAATATCAATATCAGACATCATATTAAAAAAAAAATCCTTTTTTTTCCTTTCTAAACCCCGCCTAAGAAATCTCAACAAATTCATGTGTATTTTCCTAAGATCTCAACATAATTTATTTATTTTTAAAAACTTAGTCTTTGTTTATAATAATAAATCATTAGTATGATCTAGAGTTGTATATTAAATATTCTTCCAAATCAGAGCTACCATTATTCTCCTCTCTGCTTCATTGGGATAAATAATGACCCTACCTCTTCATTACTAACCTAGTATTTTTTAATCTCATTCTATAAAAATAAATAAATCACAAATATACTTATATTATATTTTATTAATAAGAAAAAAGAGGTGTGATTGTTTTGTTTGTTTTTATTCAAAATCAGAAAGAGTCCTATGCGAACGCAAACTCTTTAAATGTAAAAATACTGATCATCACCACTTCACAAGTCTAATAATTCCAAACATATTGCTGTGCTATGCATAGAGTTCGATTATTTTAAATTTACATCAGCATCTATCGTTTCTATCTAGTGTATCATATTCTTTGGCGATAATTATTTTGTATACTTATATATTAATCATGACAGAGTATGGTGGATCTGTGTATTTCTCTCTTTATAAAAAAAAATTAAAAAACATCCTCACTAACCACAAGTGTGTTATTTGTAGCTACTTTTCTCTGTGTGTTTAGTAGCTACACAGTTATCCTTTGCAAACAATTTGCCTCGGCAATCTCTACCGGCTCGATAAACGATTCATCTTCTCAGTGAAAATAACAAAAACCCAGGTCAGTTTTTAGGATTTTGTGTAACCCCTTCATTTCTGATTTTCAATTTGTCACCTTCCCTAATACCATATACACACAAATACTGTGTGTTGTTGGGTTTTGTGATGCAATATCAATTTGTTTTCTCTGTTATGTGTCTGCAGATTCCTCCCCTCTCTGGGGTTACTTGTCATAATTTATGCGGTATGGACACCACATTCATGTCCAGATGGTGAAATGCCCTTTTACCAGATTCAACTATATTGCTTCTTAAAATATAATACGAGTAGTATTACGAACACCCATCTTCAAGAAATTGATTCTCATTTACAACAGTATAAGATTGGTACTTCCCATGATGGGTATCAATCTGTTCTTTGATACAGCTACAATTTCTCGTCATACGAGCCTATTCTCACTTTCCACCGCTTTTCAAGGACTTAATTTCTTGGAGTTATCGTCCATATGTGTCAACTTGACGTTGTTTCTTGTGTTTCTGTTTATTGTATCGGCGAAGCAGATATATCTCTGTGTGGGTCGGGTTCGATTTCGGAAGGATGATTCGGATGGTAACTCAGTACCTGGTAGGAGGAGAGGTGATGTGGAAATTCAGAGCATTGAGATAGGTAGAGCGTTTAAAGCTTCAGTTTTGTGTAGCTTCTATGTCTTGTTTGTGCATGTTGTGGTGTTAGGTTATGATGGGGTTGGTTTGATAAGAAAGGCTACGCAAGGGAGTAGCGTGAATTGGACTTTGTTACTCTTTCCTGTAATTCAGACGTTGGCTTGGATTGTCTTGAGCTTCAGTGCTCTTTACTGTAAGTATAAAGGCAGTTCAAAATTCTCATTGTTGTCAAGGGTATGGTGGGTGGTGTCTTTTGTCATTTGTTTGTGTACTTTGTACTCTGATAGTAGAGAATTGGCAATAGAAGGCTCAAGCCATTTAAATTCTCATGTCTTTGCAAATCTTGCTGTTACCCCTTCTCTTGCCTTTCTCTGTTTTGTTGCTATTAGGGGTGTCACTGGTATAGAAATAACTAGAAATTCTGATCTTCAGGAGCCATTGCTCCCTGAAGAAGAACCGGCATGTCTTAAAGTTACTCCTTACAGTGATGCGGGGCTTATCGGTTTAGCTACTCTTTCTTGGTTAAACCCTCTTCTTTCAGTAGGCGCAAAGAGGCCTCTTGAGCTGAAAGACATTCCACTTCTTGCTCAACGAGATCGTTCTAAGACTAATTACAAGGTACTAAATGCAAATTGGGAAAAATTGAAGGCTGAAGATCCTTCAGAGCAGCCTTCTTTAGCTTGGGCCATTCTGAAATCTTTCTGGAAGGAGGCTGCCTGCAATGCAGTTTTTGCAGGCTTGAACACTTGTGTTTCTTATGTGGGTCCATACTTGATCAGTTACTTCGTGGACTACCTAGCAGGAGTGGAGACGTCTCCTCATGAGGGATACATTTTGGCTGGAATATTCTTCACGGCGAAGTTAGTTGAGACCTTAACAACCCGGCAGTGGTATCTTGGGGTTGACATTTTGGGCATGCATGTGAGATCAGCTCTCACTGCAATGGTATATCGCAAGGGACTGAGGCTCTCAAGTTCCGCGAGGCAAAGCCACTCTAGTGGAGAGATTGTTAATTACATGGCAGTGGATGTTCAGAGAGTAGGAGACTACTCATGGTATCTTCATGATATATGGATGCTGCCTCTTCAAATCATTCTGGCTCTTGCTATTTTGTATAAGAATGTTGGTATTGCATCTGTGGCTACTTTAGTTGCCACCATTATATCCATTGTTGCAACCGTCCCATTAGCTAGGGTTCAAGAAGACTATCAAGATAAATTAATGGGTGCCAAGGACGATAGGATGAGAAAGACTTCTGAGTGCCTCAGGAACATGAGGATTCTCAAGTTGCAAGCATGGGAGGATAGGTATAGAGTAATGCTAGAGGACATGCGGAATGTGGAGTTCAAGTATCTTCGGAAAGCTCTGTACTCCCAAGCTTTCATCACCTTCATTTTCTGGAGCTCCCCAATATTTGTTTCAGCTGTTACTTTTGGCACTTGCATACTATTGGGCGGCCAGCTTACCGCAGGAAGTGTTCTTTCTGCTTTGGCGACTTTCAGGATCCTCCAAGAACCACTTAGGAATTTTCCTGACTTGGTGTCAATGATGGCTCAGACAAAAGTATCCCTTGATCGGATTGCTGGATTTCTGCAAGAGGAAGAATTGCAGCAAGATGCAACCATTGTGCTGCCTCGGGACATCACAAATGTGGCAATAGAAATTAAAGACAGTGAATTTTGCTGGGATCCATCTTCTCCAAGTCCAACGTTGGCAGGCATACAACTAAAGGTTGAAAAGGGCATGCGTGTTGCTGTCTGTGGTGTGGTTGGCTCAGGGAAATCAAGCTTCCTTTCTTGCATCCTTGGTGAGATTCCCAGAATCTCTGGTGAAGTAAGTCAAATTAAAGATTTTTCTCACTTTTTTCTTGGATTTTCAAAATATCCAATTTTGGGTATATGGGAGAAGCTCTAATCAGCATTCTTTTGTTGTGCTTTTACCTTTATATTTGTGTTAGGTTAGAATATGTGGAACTGCTGCTTATGTCTCACAGTCAGCTTGGATACAATCTGGGACGATAGAAGATAATGTCCTTTTCGGTAGCCCAATGGATAAGGCAAAATATAAGGCCGTGATTCATGCTTGTTCTCTGAAAAAGGACTTTGAGCTTTTCTCTCATGGAGATCAGACTATTATTGGTGATAGAGGCATAAATCTTAGTGGTGGTCAAAAGCAACGTGTGCAACTTGCAAGGGCGCTCTATCAGGACGCTGATATATATTTACTGGATGATCCGTTTAGTGCCGTTGATGCACACACTGGTTCAGAATTATTTAAGGTGATGCATAGATGTTGCTTAATCATTTCTACTGCTCAATTAGAAGGAAATTTTCTGAATGTGCAATTATTTTACTGCAGGAGTACATACTAACAGCACTAGCAACAAAAACAGTGGTTTTTGTTACTCACCAGGTTGAATTTTTGCCAGCTGCTGATGTGATACTGGTAGGTGATGTATTCTTTCACTATCTAATACTGCTCCTTGTCCTGTCCGATTGTGTGCAAAATGTTCCTCTATAGCTTGAAGGCCTCTATTGAAACTACTATCATTGTTTTGTCAAGTGTATCCTCATTTTGTCTTGTCATCATGGATCTTATGCTAATATGCTCAGTTCAAAAGTTACTTGAGTCGATGGTCTATCAAAAACAGCCTCTCTACCTTCACAAGGTAGGGGATAAGGCTGCTTACACACCAGTGTCCCAAGACCTCACTTGTGGGATTTACATTGGGTAAATGGGTACGTTGTTCTCAGTTCAAAAGCAAGATGAAAGTTGAGGTATGGTAATAGTTCAGAAAAGGTGATCTTGTATTATCTATGATTGTACTAATAGCATGGTATCTAGTTCGTTCAGCTTCTAAGTTAAATTGTGTGTATTTTTTTCTTCTTTGAAATTTGAAGAATGTAGGAGCGTAAATACATGTGCAAGGAAAAGTGGCTTTGCTTGTAAGTTGTGGCTGTTCTAAAATATGAATTGTCAAGATGAAAAAGTAGTGGTTGAGGAACTTGAGGAACAAGTTATAAAATGGAGCAGTATGCTTTTAGCTTCCTTTCACAGGTCTAAAGAGTCTTACACTTTTGCAATAACACGCACTCCTTAGTGCCATGCCTACTCTGAAGCTCAACTTAAGCTGGATGCTTCATCCTCCCTGAGCTTCTTTGAGTGTCGAGTCTCCAGCACGCTTTATGAGCCTTTGACAACGCTGTTTCAGATGACTTTGTAGTTCCACCACCAACAGAGCAGGAAGTTCTTTTCCAAAAGGAGATTAAAAGTTCTGTAAAAAGGAAAATAAAGCCTAAACTAATTCTCGTGTGTCATTTCTCACAACTGTTTCTGATAAGTGGTAGTGCGCTGGAAATATCTACAGAAGTATGTTATGTTTTTAACCATTCAAGATATACAGATCTAAATATACTACAATCTAAAAAGGTTTTACACTTGGGCCTAAGTGATGAAGGAGTAGCCATCAAACTTGACCTGTCAACATCCTTTCTAATCAGTATTAGGGCACCATTAATTCCCAAATGACTTTTTAGCTTCCTTTCACAGGTCCTGAAGGAAGGTCGTATCTGTCAATGTGGGAAGTATGATGAACTTCTGCAAGCAGGGACTGACTTCAATGCTTTGGTTTCAGCTCATCATGAAGCAATTGAAGCTATGGATTTTTCGAACCAATCTCTTGAAGAATCGGATAAAGATCCTTCGCCTGATGGTTCTGCTTTAGTGACTAAAAAATGTGATTCAGTCGAAAAGAGTATTGACAGTCTTGCAAAAGAAGTACAAGAAGGTGTCTCGGCTCCTGATCAGAAGGCAATCAAAGAGAAAAAGAAAGCTAAAAGATTGAGAAAAAAACAGCTTGTTCAGGAAGAGGAACGGGAGAGGGGAAAAGTTAGCATGAAAGTTTATCTGTCATATATGGCGGCTGCTTATAAGGGCTTGTTGATTCCGCTTATCATTCTTGCACAGACATTATTTCAGGTGCTCCAAATAGCTAGTAATTGGTGGATGGCTTGGGCAAATCCACAAACTCCAGGGGACAGTCCTAGGACGACTAGTGTGGTACTTATTGGTGTTTATATGGCCCTTGCTTTTGGAAGCTCATGGTTTATCTTTATTAGGGCAGTCCTGGTTGCTACATTTGGTCTAGAGGCTGCACAAAAATTATTTTTGAAAATGCTGAGAACAATCTTTAGGGCTCCAATGTCTTTCTTTGACTCTACACCAGCAGGGAGGATATTGAATCGCGTATGTCCAAGTATTGTTATTGCTTAACATTCATTTTTATGCAATCCTCTGCATACTTGATTTTTCCATGATTCTCCTTCCCTGCCTTCTTTATTACCTATTTTTTGGGTAGAGCAATTGTTCTAAGGGATTCTTATGATTTACCAGGTGTCGATTGATCAAAGTGTGGTTGATCTTGATATTCCTTTCAGACTTGGCGGCTTCGCTTCAACTACAATTCAGCTTATTGGTATTGTTGGTGTCATGACAACAGTTACCTGGCAAGTGTTACTACTTGTCATCCCAATGGCGATTGCTTGCCTATGGATGCAGGTAACTGACGGGACAGACCATTTTTAGATTTAAGCATGAGCTCTGCAAATCCTTTGCTTAGTTTATACATCAAAAACTCACAAGATTATCGAGTGATACAATCTGCTTTTCCTCTCTCTCTCTCTCTCACTCACTCATATTTACTTTCCTTTAATGTGCTAGTTCATCCTAAAAGTTTTCTTCCATCGACAAATACAATGTAAAAGTATAACATCTTTGGCTCAATTTTGGAGGTTCTTTGTCAAGGAAGGTATTGGTGAGATACTTTTATAATTCTAATATTCTCTAGACACATGCGCGACATCTCATTAGTATTTAATATAAAAAAAAAGGTTGTGTTTGTTAAGTGTTTTGTGCAAGAGTTTCAAACATATTATAATTTGAAGTTCTAGTTAAAGATTGGAAATTCAATCTTATCAAGTTGTTTATAAATATATCTTCACATATATTTGACAACTTTAATATAATATTAGAGAAAACTTCAATATTCATATGATAATTGAAAAAAAAGATAGATTGTATGGAATAGCCGAAGAGTTATTAGATATTGTTTTCTTTACTTTTATTACCTCTCATTTTCTATAAATTAGGTAAGGAATTTTCTCTTTTAGATGTTAGACCAGCAAATTATTTTGACTATTTTACAGCTAAGTATCTTCTTACGGTTGAATTTTTTCTTTTAACTTTCTATTCTTCCTTAAAAATTAGATGGAGAGTTACTTTTTCTTGATGAGAAGTGTAATAACAGTAAATTGATCTTTATTTCCACTTCTCTTTTCAGATATTTTGAATAATATATGGACATTGGCGTCTCATTTTCGTAAAGGATGTCTCATTTACCTTTACAAAAAGCTTTGATCATTCTAATTTACTTCCACCGTTTCAATTTGTTGTCTTACTTTCCTTTTAAGTCCGTTTCAATTTGTTTGTCTTACTTTCCTTTTTAGTCCATTTCAAAAATTATGCATGTTTTCGTTTTTTGGCAACTTTTTAATTCTATCTTTTCACATGGCATGTTTAATACCACAAGATCAAAAGGACATTTTGGTACATTCTACACATCTTTAGTTTAAGACCACAAGATTCAAAAGTCTTCTTTACTTCCGTAAACCCAGTGTCAAGTCAAAACCAGGCAAACAAATTGAAAAGGAGGGAGTATATTGTTTGTACCAGTTTCAATCTGTATTTAAATCTTTAAATTGTTGGACCTTTACAAATTTACTCTAATATAACGATTTTTACATCTTAGTTCTACTTAAAGTTGGTTAACTGATTTTATGTTTCTTATGCAAGGTTGGTTGGTTATAGTTGTATTTTTTTTAACAACTCTATTAAAGAGAACAAAACAAAAAACAGAAAAGAATAAAGACGGAAACAAGAAGTATAATGACTTCAAAAGACTGCCAATTGAGAGGTATGTCGTGCAATGAAAAGCTCACAGGGGCCCACACTTTAAATATCTCGTGAGTCTTGAGAATTACGTGAGAAATGAGAAGTTACTGGGCCCGCTTTATGAAAAGATAAAGCACTAGATCTCTCCTGGGACAGGAAAGGAATTAAACAAATTTTTTGTGGCTTTCTGCCCGAAAGGAAAAAAATACATGCATCAAAAGATCCAGTACAAAAATCGGCGAAATACTGTTATTCCCTATTATAATTAGTAGTAATTTGTGTTAACATAAATCAATAACATCTAATCCTTGGTTATCAAAGAAAGGAAATAATTCTTCATGTGGAGCATTCTCTTGAAGAAATTTTGTTTTGGGGGTTTTGTGAATCTTATAGTGCTGAAAATGTTTCATCAACAAACTATATTTGACCCTGATTTGGGAAAGCATATATGTCCTTTAGGGTGCTAGAATCCCACCAACTCCATCTCTGGATACTTGCTTCCACCAACATACGAATGCTACTTCTAGGTTGCCCTTTTAGATTATATTTCATTCTCTAAAGATAACTTTGCTGCTCATGAAAATGGTCTTGCAATTACTTGCAGACTATCTGTAATCATATAAGAATATTTTCCTACTGTTACCATCTAGTTGGGTAGCCAAAGTAAATAAGGACATTTGGTGGTGCATAATTGGAGTTTTAAAGACTGTTTTTCTAGTTTTAGCACAACTTGAACCATCTGCTAGAGTATTACTGGCAAAATATATATTTGTTCTTTTCATTTTCCATTACTAGCCACCAATCCCCTGCAGAAGTTGAAATTGTTCATACATGCAAGTTATGGACTCACATTCTGCATCGTCCAGTTTTCAACTGATTATTTTTAATGAGTTTTCTTGTACTTTATTTCACTTGAGCATAAAAAGGGCAAGGGTAAAAGTATTTGTGGTAAAATCTGTGCAGAAATACTATATGGCTTCATCAAGGGAACTTGTTCGCATTGTTAGCATCCAAAAATCTCCAATCATTCATCTTTTTGCTGAGTCAATTGCTGGAGCTGCAACAATCAGAGGTTTTGGACAAGAAAAGAGATTTATGAAGAGGAACCTTTATCTCTTGGATTGCTTTGCTCGACCATTCTTCTGCAGTCTTGCAGCAATCGAATGGCTTTGCCTACGCATGGAGTTGCTCTCTACATTTGTCTTTGCTTTCTGCATGGTTTTACTTGTGAGCTTTCCTCATGGGAGCATAGATCCTAGTAAGTACATTATATTTATTCCATGTAATGTCGTAGTAAGTACTTTATCTTGCCAATATGATGAAAATCTTGCTTCAAGTCTTGATCATTTGATGAATCTTCAAGTTGATAATAATTTTGATTTCTTGTGCATTTTAACCCCATAATTACTAACTAGCAATTCATAAAACATTGAGAAGAATGTAACTCAGGTCAATCAATTCTAAATGGGAAAGGTAGAATTTTGAGTGCTGTCGCCTTATACAGACACTAATTATGATTCAAGTCGTACGAGGATGTTGGAACTACTTATCAGGAAAAAAAAGGGGAGGATGGCGGGAACTATTTGCGAAAAAATATCGCAAGAGGGGCACTTATTTTTGTATTACAGATTCATAGAATTGATATCATAGTTTTAATTATCATGTATCTACTCCCATAGGTATGGCAGGTCTTGCTGTGACATATGGCCTAAACTTGAATGCACGCCTGTCACGATGGATACTCAGTTTCTGCAAGCTTGAAAACAAGATTATTTCAATAGAAAGGATTCATCAATATTGTCATATTCCTAGTGAGGCCCCACAAATTATTGAACCTCGTCCCCCGTCGTCATGGCCAGAAGAAGGATCCATTGAACTGATTGATCTAAAGGTATGCACGATTTGTATTTCTATTTTGTGGCATATGGTTTTCTCGTTTTTAGGACATCATGCTGGCGTTGAAATTCAATATTATAAAACTAATTTATGATATTTCTGTGGTCTGAGTTTTTCCTCTTCTTATTCCGGTTGAAATGTTTATCATCAAGCCTTTAATTTTATGTAATTGTGTGAACGAATGAAGTTTTGGTAATAGACGCACAAACTTCTTTGTTTTAGTGGGAAAGCGAAAATTATATTTTTGTAAGAGTTAAGTCAGATGACAAGGGAGAGGAATACTGCTGACAGTACTAGAGAAACAGTCAATGGGAGATAGTAACAGGAAAGGATGTTGTCAAGCCTATTCTGAACTGCAAATGTTTCATGTCCTTGCATCTTCATGTTGATTTAACTGTCTTAAAGTTCAGTGAATTGCAACTGTTTCAAGTCTCTGTTTTTATATCCATTCACTGTCTTAAGCATGCATTTTAGGGTAATTACGTCTGGATGCAGTCAAATGTCATGCCTAGTTCATGGAAGTTTTAAAAAGCTGATACCACTGTTGGACTCTGGGAATTAACATCTCGGCAGAGCTCATAGAAAAAACTTGTAATACGCCTACCTTTCACCCTAACATCAGGGAAAGGAAAAGCTAATGACTATTTTATTCCTATTTAGGTTCGTTATAAGGAGAGTCTTCCAGTTGTGCTTCATGGTGTATCCTGCAAATTTCCTGGAGGAAAGAAAATTGGAATTGTGGGGCGCACAGGTAGTGGCAAATCTACTCTGATTCAGGCCTTATTCAGATTGCTTGAACCAGAAGGTGGAAAAATAATTATAGACAACATTGATATTTCAACCATTGGCCTTCATGACCTTCGTAGTCGTCTGAGTATAATTCCCCAAGATCCAACATTATTTGAAGGGACAATTCGAGACAACCTTGACCCACTTGACGAACACTCAGATCTAGAAATATGGCAGGTAATAACTGATTTGCTTTTCTCCCTGTTACCTACACATTGTTTTAAAGGCAGAGACTTTTTTAATAAGACTGATGTGACGTTTGGAAACAAAGAAATAAAGAAGTTTTAAATTTCCAATTTATTAAGGAGTTCTCCCATCATAGACACCAGATCAGCTATCAGAACTGTGTTCCTACATTATTTTAGCTCTCATATGTTTTACTTCTTAAGCTTGTAGTTGTAGGTTCACAGATTGTTTTGAGTTATTTTACCTATTTCTTCCTAATATTTATGTTGCTCCTAAACTTGTCTTTCCAAAAATTGATTTTCTTTTTTTAAAATATTCTTTATAAGTAGAAGCTGAAGCCATTAGTGGATCATTGTTTGCTTTCGTACACTGACAGAAGTTTGGTATTCCTTTATTCCCTTCAGGCACTTGAAAAGTCCCAGCTTGGAGAGGTTGTCAGGAATAAAGATCAAAAGCTTGATACACCAGGTATGTTTTCTGTTAGATTGGACTGAAACATGCAATTCTGAGAGTGATGGGAGCCTCTCCAATGGTGTTATTTGGTTTTCTTTTGAATTCTCATCAAATATTTCGTCAAACTGATGCCTGGCAGTCCTGGAGAATGGAGAGAATTGGAGTGTGGGCCAGCGACAGCTTGTATCTCTTGGGCGGGCTTTACTTAAACAGGCCAAAATTTTGGTGCTTGATGAAGCCACTGCCTCGGTTGACTCAGCAACAGATAACCTCATCCAGAAGATTATTAGGACAGAGTTTAAGGACTGCACTGTTTGTACCATTGCACATCGTATCCCTACAGTTATTGACAGTGATCTTGTCCTGGTCCTCAGTGATGGTGCGTTTTCTGTAATTCACTTGTTCTGGGTAGAAATGGGTGTCAAGACTATATATGAGGGAGATGTTTTCTTCACCTTGACCACAAAAAAAAGAAATTTTAAAGAGGATGAGTAGTGTGTGCGCGAGATTGTGCTTATGCTTCTTTTCTTGTTGATACGTATTATGATCTGAATGCTTGTCACATTGAGATAGCTTGAGCTTGATAAAATTCGATGCATATGCAGGTCGGGTGGCTGAATTTGATACTCCAGCACGACTCTTAGAGGACAAATCTTCTATGTTTCTCAAGTTGGTGTCAGAGTACTCGACAAGATCTAGTGGCATGCCCGATTTTTAATTTGGGTAGCAAGCATGAAGATTTTGATGGGAAAAGCAAAGAAGAGCAGAATGCCAGAGGAAAAATGAACTGGCTAGCACTCCTGCTGCTGCTTCATTGGGCAAGAAGAAGAAGTATAAATGGTGAAGGGGGGGGGGGGGNGGGTATCTGCAAGCAGCACAGGGGAGCTACATGTTGAAATTAGTTTCTGTGGTAGAGGCCATGCTCAATTCTTGTGTAGGTATGATGGGAATTCATGCATTGCCGGCATACTCTGTAACATAAAATAAGCTAGGCAGCAGAGGTTGGTAATAAGTAGGAAGAGAAGAAATTGTATCTGACGTGAACTAGGTTTCTGGGTAAGCAAATTTTGATTATATTTCTCATCTTGTAGAGGACTAACTCAACTTTAGTGCCTACTTTTCTCAAGAAAAATACTAGTTTGAAATGTGTCACCTTTCCAGATTTACTTGTTTTGCATCTCTGTAGTTTAGGCAGGAGCTAATTAGTTTGTTTTCCTCTCTGCCAAACATAAATATGATTCAGTCCATGTAAATTATTTATATAGACGAGCTTCTATTTATCAAGCCACCCTTGTAAGTTTTGAGTGGCCAATCTCCAAGTACCGTTAATTTCGGTGCTGCTTCTATTGTTCTTGCATTTCATGAAGCATGCCTTAGGCAAGAACAACTTAGAAAGGAGATCACATTCGAGGTGATTTGCCTCATTTGTAGGCCGGCCACATCAAGGTACGTAACGTTTTCAAGGTGCATATTAAAATCATTATGAATGGCTAAATACACACAAAATATGGAGTACTGGTTAAGATTTATACTATAAATCGACTTCTCTCCCTCACTTGTAAGGCATTTGATTTATTATCATCACTATTGTAGAACTCACACTTTGTACCAAGCAAGCAAGCACTTATTTTTTCGCGAGAACTCAAACATGAATGGACGAATGGGTTAAATAAATTTGGGGCGGATTGATTTGATTTGGAAATGGGTGGATTTTTCAATTAGTTTAGATTATTTATAGGATGACCAATAGATGAATGACATGTCATTAATTAATTTATTAATTGAGTTTAAATTGAGGTCTGTTAAAAAGAAGGGCAATATAGGACCTAAAGGTAGATATTTGGGGTATTTTGTGGCCAACAGGTGGATGAAGGGTAATGTTATGCCATTTCCAATAGTTCAAGGGTATTTTAGGCCATTTTCCATTGTTTTAAAAGCATTTTAAACTATATTGAGTGTGTTTTGATTTGTATTATTATATTCTTCACTAAGACACTAATAATGAAATGGTGTTTAGTTGTTCAGATTATGATACAGATGAATTGAAAATTTTAGTTACTAAAAAAGAGGAATATATCTGATAGTTTACAAGATTATAAGGAGATTGTTAAGAGTATGACCTTCAAGGACATAGCTGAAGTAAAACAATGCAAATTTTATGATATGACTAAGAAGGTAGAACTGGTTGTGGTGAAGAGTGATGAAAAAAGATTGAGATATAAATGTAGTGCTGAAGGTTGTCCATTTTTACTTCTAATTTCTGGGGATATGACCACTCCTGGTGTTAGTGTTAAAACACTAGTAGATCATATAGAGTGGGAAATAGCATATGACAACTTTTTAGTGAATTACTCAACAATAGCTTAGTATTTTATGGAGAAATTGCAAAGTGACCCTAAGTACAAGGTCAAAAAATGAAGGTTGACTTGTATAGAGTGTTTGAGCTAAATGTTAGTAAAACAAAGTTCAAGAGAGCCAAAAGGGAGATACTAGAGACTCTGGATGGTAGCTTTGTAGACTCTTACAATAAATTAGAGGGTTACGCTACTGAATTGAGAAGTTGTATTTCAGGGTCTGACATAGTGATAGATTTGTCTAAAGAGGCATTACCTAATGGTAAGAGAAAATTTCTTAGGATGTATATACGCTTCAAGGCAATGAAGCTGGGTTTTAAGTCTGGGTTAAGACCATTTATGGAGTTAGATGGTACATTCCTTAAAGGAAAAGCTAAGGGACATGTATTGATTGTTGTTGGTCAAGACAATAATAACTGTTTCTACTCTTTAGCTTGGGCTATGGTGGATAAAGAGACTAAAAGGTTGGACATGGTTCATGCAACATTTGCAGCATTCACTTGAACTTCGGAATGGTGAAGGACTGACATTCATACCATACCAGATATGCAGAAGGTAATATTATACTACTAAGTTACAATTTATTTACCTTTGTTTAATACTACCCTTTTATTAATTTAGTTATTTTTATTTGATATTTAGGGCCTGGTTGATGCAGTAAGGACAGTTTTATCTGAAGCACAACAAAAATATTGTGCAAGACATATTGAGGCAAATTGGTGCAAGAGATGGGGTAAATGTGAGCTGAAGAAGTTGGTCCTCATTTTCAGAGGAGTTTGGGGACCAACTTCAAGAGATCAAGGAAGTTGATGAAGAGGCTGGACTGGATTTAATAACAAGTATCCTCTCAAAATATGGTGCAAAGCCTATTTAGATACAGTGTAAACAAATCAGGCTGTGGATAATAACTTTACAGAGTCCTTCAATGCTTGGATACTTGAAGCAAAATACAAGCCAAATATTGAAATGTTTGAAGACATCAGGGTCAAAGTAATGGAGAGTTTGACAACAAAAGAGGTTGTTGTGAGGAAGTGAAAAGATGATGGCTTTAATCCCAAAAGTGAGTTGTTGTTTATTGAGTATTTGAAGATATCCAAAGTTTGTAAGGTGAGTGACAATGAAGATAATGGCTATGAGGTCACTGAAGGTGCAGATAGACACATTGTTAACTTAAGGGAAAAAATGCACATGCATAATATGGGATCTCACTGAAATTTCATGTCCACGTGCAATTAAGGCTATGAAGCACAAGAAAATGATACCTAAGAACGAAATTGATTGGTATTACAATAAGGAGGCAGATTTGACAATTTATAAATACAAGTTACAACATGTTAAGGAAAAACCATTTTGGAAATGTAATCCTTTGCAAGCTATTGAACCATCAGAATTGGTCAAGCTTGTTGGCAGACCTAAGCTTATGAGGGAAAGAGTAAAGAATAAAGCAGTTAAGACGCAAGAATATGGAAGAAAACAAGAAAAAGAAAAGTGATGACATGTAGTACTTGTGGAGAACAAAATCATAATTCAAGAGGATGCCAAAAGTTAATTTTTATTCAATTTTAATTACAACAAATCATTATCCAATCATATTATTTAATTCTTTATCTTTTATTATGAATAAATAATGCAAAGCAGGGGAAGCAACCTACTAAGAAGCAAGGGAAGCAAACTGTTAATCAATGAAAAGAAACTGGTAGGGAAAAAAAGACAAGCTAGGAGAGGTTTAATTGATGAAGAGGAAGTTTCTGAGGAAGACATAAACTGAACAACCCCACAACCAACACAAGAAAGTCAGTCTAAATTTTATGCTACTTGTAGCAGCTATGTTCCTGAGGATGATGATGAAGACCCTAGCGTCACGGACTTAGAGTTTTCGCTAAAACTCCGTGCGACGCTTGACAACTTACTCACTATTCTTGCAAGGTCTTGTAAGCTAAAGCAAGCCTTTAAGACTAAGATCGCTAAGAGAATGAAAGGAAAGACTTAGAAAGAACAAGAGAGATTTTGAAGAAGGCTTTTGTATTAGCTTGGAAGAATGCTTTACAACTTGAGTGATGCCTTGCAAATGGTTGGCACGTCTATTTATATTACCAACTAAGGGCTAAAGTGTAAATTAAAATTACTTTACAAGTCCCTAAGATATTTACACAAAAATCCCTTTCTAGAGAAATCTACATGGTCTAGGACCTTCGATGACCTTCTTGAGAAATCTAAAGGTTTCTAGAGTTCTCCGCAAGCCTCTCCTCAACTCTAGAACCTTCTGCCCCTATCTGGCTGTAAAATCGGACTGTCATCACATGCTCCCCAACTTGATGATGCAACGACCGAGGCGCATTGCTGCAGAAACTCCCGGACTTGGTCTTTAAATTGCCACAAATCTTCATATTTCTCCCATGTGGCCTCCTCCGGAGATTGTCCCTTCTAATGCACAAGGAACATGGCGCTGACTTATTGATCCCGCTTCTGTTTGGCTTGATAGTCTATGATAGCTTCAATCTCCCTGTCGTGCGAGACGATGACAGTAATGGGGGCCCGTCGTGATTGGTTCCGGCTAGTGTCTTCCTTGTCCTCATGGTACGGCTTGAGGACGCTTGCGTGAAACACCAGATCGATTTTAAAGTATGGAGGCAACTCCACCTTATATGAGATCTTGCCCACCTTGGCAACGATCTTGAACGAATCCTCATATTTCCGCACTAAGTTTTGATGAACGCCCCTTAGTGCCTTGAATTGTCTTGGATTGAATTTCACCAAGACCATGTCGCCTTCTTTGTAGTCTATGGGACGTCGTCTGTGGTTGGCAAACTTCTTCATCTTGTTTGCTGCCTTGTCCAAATAGGACTTGGTAGTGTCAAGTTGCTCTTCCCATCCCTTGGCAAGATGGTAAGCGCCCAAACTCTTTCCTTCGAAGGCAACCAGTAAAGAATGCGGAGTTTGGGGCTGTTTGCCCGTCGCCAACTCAAACGGTGTGCGCCCGGTGGACTCACTCCTCTGCAGGTTATATGAAAATTGCACCATGTCTAGGAGCCTGGCCCAATCCTTTTGTACGCACTGACATAGTGCCTCAGGTAGTACTCCAACATGGCGTTAACTTGTGGAGAAGTGAAGTTTTGTCCCAAGTATCTCGAACAACTCCCTCCAAAAGTTCCCAATAAAGCGGGGGTCTCGGTTGCTAATGATGTGTCTTGGCAGCCCCTAATATTTCACCACGTTCTTGAAGAACAATCGAGCGGCCTCCTTTGCGGTGCATCTGGCTGTGGCGGGTATGAAGGTAAAATACTTTGAGAACCTGTCCACCACGACCATGATAGTTCCATACTCGTTGGACTTAGGTAGGGAAGTGATGAAGTCCATGGTCACGCTTTCCCATGGGCGTTCCGCTACGGGTAGTGGCTCTAGTAGTCCTCCCGGATGTTTTTGCTCCATCTTGTCTTGTTGGCACACAAGACAAGTCTGCACATAACACTCGATATCGTCCCGCATGTGCGGCCAGAAGTAGATAGCTTCGATCAGCGCCCTCGTTCATCGCTGCCCTGAATGCCTGACCCACGGTGTGTCGTGGTTTTTCTTAATGATTCGCCGCCTGATAGACCCGAACTTGGGTATATAGACCCTTCGACCGTCGTGAGCAAAATGCCATCTTCCACCCAAAAGCGCCCAGTCTTGCCTTGGGCGGCTAACTCCATCAGCTTCTTAGCCTCGGGATCATATTGCATGCCATCTTTGATTGCATCTTGAATATCACAATGGGCAGTCGTGATGGCAGCAAGTTCGGCCTTCCTACTTAGTGTATCGGCCACGACGTTGCCACTTCCTGGCTTGTACTCTAAGACGTAGTCGAATTCAACTAGAAAATCCTGCCACCTAGCTTGTTTTGGGGTGATCTTCTTTTGCGACTGAAAGAAGTTAGTGGCCACGCTGTCCGTCTTAACCACGAACTTGGAGCATAGTAGATAGTGTCTTCATGTGCGCAGATAATGTACATTTTTTTCTCCTGCACGGTGTAGCGCCGTTCGATCTCGTTCAACTTGCGGCTCTCAAATGCTATTGGTTGTCTATCCTGCATCAAGACTCCTTCAATGGCAAAGTCTGAAGCATCCGTATGCACTTCGAAGGTTTTTGAAAAGTTAGGAAGCGTCAAGACCGGCTCTTCCGTCATCGCGGCCTTGAGATCTTCGAATGCTTGCTGGCACTCCTCGCTCCAAACCCATTGCTTATTTTTTTTCAACAACTCAGTCAGTGGAGTGGCCTTCGCGGAGTAGCCATTTATAAACCTGCGAAAATAGTTTGCAAGTCCAAGGAACGATACTTTGGTGGCCGCCTCCCACTCTTGGATCGCCCGGATCTTAGCCTCGTCAATTTGTAGTTTGCCCTAGCTGATGATATGGCCCAAGAAGTGCACCTCATGTTGGGGAAACTCACACTTCTCCCGCTTGATGTATAGCTGGTTTTCCCGTAAGACTTGGAAGACCTTTCTCAGATGCTCCACGTACTCCTCCAAGGTGTTACTATAGATGACTATGTCATCCAAGTACACTACCACGAATTGATCCAAGTAAGGATGAAAGATCTTGTTCATTAGCGTGCAAAAAGTGGCTGGTGCGTTGGTTAAGCCAAAAGACATTACCAACCACTCGTACGCTCTGTATCTGGTCACACACGCTGTCTTTGGCTCATCCCCCTCTGCGATGTGCACTTGGTAGTAGCCTTTTCGGAGGTCCACCTTAGTGAAGTACTTGGCCTGCCCAAGTCTATCAAACAAATCTGCAATGAGTGGGATAAGATATTTGTTCTTAATAGTTACCTTATTGAGCGCCCGATAGTCGATTAATAAACGTAAGGATCTATCATTCTTCTTCTGGAACAGTACCGGTGCGCCATAAAGTGCCTTGGATGGACAGATGTGACCAGTCTCGAAGAGCTTCTTCAACTGCTTTCTTAGCTCCTCTAATTCACGTGGAGCCATGCGGTAAGGTGCACGTACAGGTGGCTTGGCTCCAACCTCCAACTCTATCTTGTGATCTACCTCGCGCTTCGGAGGTAGAGTCTTCGACAGCTCGTCTGGCATCACGTCCTTGTTTTCTTCAAGGGCATTCTCTATGATCGGTGGCAAGGACTCCTTGGCACCATTGTCTTATTCCAAACTTGCAATGGTGGCTAAAAACGTCGGCTCCCCTTTCTTCAGGCCCTTCATAATCAGCATGGCCGACAAGTGGGTGTGTCCTTCCTTTTTCGGCACCTTGACTAAAGGTACCATGCACGACCCTTCCCGCTCCATGGTCATGAGTCATTGGAGGTAGGGGTCGATCGTCGTATGGCAGCACTGGAAGAGCTCTTGCCCAAGAATAATGTCAAAGATATCCAAAAGAGCGACGGTGAAGTTTGTCTTACCTTGCCATTTCCCTAACGTGATGCTCACTCCTTGGGTGACTCCGCACACGGGGGTCGATAGTGTATTGACCGTCTTGAGGCGGGTGTTGCTTGGAACATAGTTCAACCCTAACCTCTCTGTCGCCGTCTTGGTCATAATGTTTGCTTCTGCCCCGGAATCCACTATGGCACGAGTTGTTCGTCCATTAATGGAGATGTCTACATACTGCGTGCTGAAATCTCCTAGTTTCTCTGTCTGCTTGGCTATAGCCCCGCATAGTCCAACCATGCCCAACTGCGTTGTGCCCGTGTCCTGCCCTTGCTCTTGTGCGTCCTTCTCCTTCCGTTCGTGTAGGATGGCACCAAGGTTCTTTATTTCTGGGCACCTGGCATAGCCGTGTGGTCCTACGCATATGTATCAACCATCTCCCTTGGTGGTTTGCGCCTTTTTTCTCCATGTAGTTCTGGTGCACGAACCGCTTGTTGTCTGGTCTGTGGGAGTCATGCTGCTTAGGGTGTGCATGTTGCTCCTTGCCTCGACCACAATCTCCCCCACCTTTGGCATGGCTGCTTCTTGCATCCTTGCCATTTGCATTGTCATGCCGTTCATGCTTAAAGTCTGTCAAATACTCAGCCTGTGTGATGGACTCATCTATGGTCTTGACTTGTCGCCGCTCCAACTCTGTCTTGGCCCAATTTTGCAATCCGTCTATGAAGTGGAACAACATGTCTTCGTCCGCGAGGTTGGGAATCTGAAGCGTTAGAGTTGTGAACACTTTCACGTACGCCTGAATGCTTCCCGTTTGCTTCAGTTCCTTGGACTTGTGCTTAACCTCATATATAACCTTGTTAGGGAAAAAGACTTTCTTGAACTCCTCGCAGAATTGCTCCCACGTGTTGATGGTGCACGCCCCCTTCCCTATCTCGGCCTCTTTGCGCCTCCACCATAGCATGTCTATCTCTGAGAGATACAACACGGCAGTGTTAGTCTTGTTCTCGTCACTCTTTACCCGACTACACTTGAAGTAATTCTCCAAGTTCCACAAGAAGTTCTCCACCTCTTAAGCGTCGCGGACGCCTTTGAATATAAGTGGCTTGGGATCCTTGACCCTGTCCTCCCTATCATGGTCGGGTGACACGGATCCTCCAACTTCTATGCCTTCCTTGAGTGCCTTCATTTCGGCCTTCATAGTTTCGATTGTGCTTAATGCCTCCATGAGCCGGCACTCCAAGGAAGTGATGGCCTCCTTCATTTCGAACTTGGCCCATTGACGTCCCTCCAACTCCTTACGGATGTTTTCGGTCTCCTCAAGGGTGAAGTCTTCAAGAGTTTTGAACTTGCCGTCAACCACATTCATGCGCCGGCCTAATATCTCCACGGCCTGCCTCGCCACTTCAACCCTTGCGACCCATTCTTCTCCAACGGTGACGTCGATGTCCTCCTCGCCAAGTTCATCATCGCTTGCCTCGGTGGTCGAAGGTGGATGAGATGTTAGCATCTCGCTTGGTGTGGGATCCAACAACATTTCCTCACTACTCTTTTGGTACTTCTTTTCGTTGCGGTTCTTCCTTCCACCATCCGGATGGACGTTGGTGGTGCTAGCGGCGTTTACGTCTCCTTCGGTTGCCATTCCCTTAGTATCAAACCTTTGCTCTGATACCACGTTGTCACGGACTTAGAGTTTTCGCTAAAGCTCTGTGCGGCGCTTGACAACTTACTCACTATTCTTGCAAGGTCTTGTAAGCTCAAGCAAACCTTTAAGACTAAGATCGCTAAGAGAACGAAAGGAAAGACTTAGAAAGAACAAGAGAGCTTTTGAAGAAGGTTTTTGTATTAGCTTGGAATAATGCTTTACAACTTGAGTGATGCCTTGCAAATGGTTGGCACCTCTACTTATACTACCAACTAAGGGCAAAAGTGTAAATTAAAATTACTTTACAAGTCCTTAAGATATTTACACAAAGGTCCCTTTCTAGAGAAATCTACATGGTCTAGGACCTTCTATGGCCTTCTTGAAAAATCTAAAGGTTTCTAGAGTTCTTCGCAAGCCTCTCCTCAACTCTAGAACCTTCTGCCCCTATCTGGCTGCGAAATCGGACAGTCCAAGTGGCGGGGTGTCACACTAGGCTAAGACCAAGAACAATTTCAGAAGAAGCTTTTTTAATAAGATTGAGAAAGAGATAGAACCCACAAGAACCAATTGAAAGTAGAGTAATAGGTTTCAGAGGTGAAAAATTTGGTGTTAGTGAACCTACAAATCTTCCCATAACACCAACTGACTTAACTTGAAATGAAAATGATGCAATTACTACAAACTAGATACAAGCACAAATGATTCAAAAGCTGAGGCCAATAAGGGGATGATGAAACTGTGTCGGTACCACTATTTTGTATATGTCGGTGCCTTTAATGATGTTATGGCTAAACTTGTGTTTTTGCTATGTTTTGTATAAGTTGATGCCTTAAATGATATTTTTGCTATGTTTTGATAGTTTATGTTTTGGTACTATTATTTTGTATAGGCTGGTGCCTTAAATGATGTTAAGGTTAAACTTGTTGTTTTGCTAGACTAACTGGTAGTTTGTTTTGTTACTACTGTTTGTATAGGCCGAGTGTATCAGCTAAACTAAGTGAAGTATGACAAGTTTAATAGTTTGTGTTTTGTAAGTGGCATTTGCTATTATTTGACCAGTGTTTAAATGTTATGTATGGCGTCTTTGTGCAAGTTTAATAATGTCTTTGTTTAGCCTCTGTGCAAATTTAATAGTGTCTTTGTTTAGCCTATGTGCAAGTTTAATAATGTCTTTGTTTAGCCTTTGTGCAAAGTTTAATAGTGTCTTTGTTTAGTCTTTGTGCAAGTCATTAGTAGTGACTGATAGTGAAATATGATAGTTACATTAACTTGTGAACTTATTAATGCTAATACAAACAACAACATTCTCTAATACAATAGTGTTAATTGACAAATATGGATTCAAAAGATGATTGCAAATAACTAGCACTTGAAATGACATTGAAGAACACACATCCTTATGCTTACACAACATCTAAATCACAAATATACACTAACACAATTCAAAAGATAAGATTATCTAAAACAAATGAGCACTTGAAAATAACTAGTACTTGAAAATTACATTCAAGACACATCTTCTTTATACTTACGGAACATCTAAATCACAAAGAAAAAAAAGGACAAATATACACTAACACAATTCAAAACATAAGATTCTCTAACACAAAGAAAGACTTAAAATTAACTAACACTTTAAAATTACATTCAAGAACATATCTTCCTTATGCTACCGAATATCTAGTGAATGAAAAGTAAATCACTTGAAAATTACAACAACAAATACCACAAACACAGTAAATGACAATATATACAACATCTTCAACTTTGACACTTTCGCTTTCAAATTTCTTGATTTGTTCACATCGAAGTAGTTTAAACTCTCTAAATTCTCCAATTTTTCTTTAAATTGTCTCTTTCAATCTTAACCACATTCAATGACTCTCTCAAATTCTCCATTTCAACGCATCAACTTCCAATTTAGACTTTAGTAAATTTACTTTAATGAAAGAATTTCCTAGAGAGCTATCTCCCCACCTCCAAAATCCATAATTTTCAATCTGATGAGAAAAATATAAAAGGACTTATAATCACGCGAAATACAAGAAGAAATCATACAAATTTACATTTAGTGAAAAACATACCTTAGGTTTAGAATATCTATAAAATCTTCTTCTGGGGTTCAATGAAGTCCTTGAAGTGAAACAACGAGTCATTTCACCACAAAAACAAGTCATCATCATGGAGTTACTAATTGAATCACAACTACTTTCAGACATGATTTTAGGTCTAATTGGAGGGAGACGACGAATTGATGAAGAATCAACTAAGAAATGACGACGAACAGATGATGGAAACGACGAACAGATGATGGAAACGACGAACAGACGATGGAAACAATGAAGAATCTTTGATAAACTAGGTTTTTAGTTTGTGAGATGAACGAAAAATTTGAGAGAAAGGACTTTTTCTTTAGGTTTTTAGATAGTTTATTTGTGTGGGTAATGGGTAAACCGGGTGGGTTAAATGGGTAATGGGCGGGTATTTAAATTTTGGGTTAAATAATTGATCAAACCGGGTTGAACTGTAACATTGTGTCACGTGTACCAAATAAGTTTTCCGTTAGTGGGAAGGGCAAATGTGCACTAGTTATTGGACATCAAGGACACTAATAAATGAAAAGTATGGCGAAGGATATTTGTATACTATTAATAATAGTTCGGAGGTATATTTATTCTTTTTCCAATATATATTAAAAGAAATTATGAAGAAATTAAAAATGAGGAAAAAGGCAAATTGAAGGAAAGTAGTATTAGAAATGAGGTTCACCCAATAACTGGCCATAGAGTTTACAGAGAGAATGAATTATAGGTGACAAAAAAGTGTTGAAATGTAAAAAGAGTGACTCTAGTTTTAATTATTAAGTGTAGGTGACAAATTTTTAATCAATGTTTAAAAATAATTAAATAAGTCCTCAAGTTTTTGTTTTTACACTTTCACCCACATTTAAGTAAAACCCTAATTTCTAAAATAGGAAGACCCCAAATCAGTTTTTTTTTTGTTCTCTCTCAACATCCCGCTCTTTTCACATTTTTTTTGCTTCTATTCTTCATCACTAGCACTTCTTCTTCTTCTTCTTCTTCTTCTTCTTCTTCTTCTTCTTCTTCTTTTATTGGTGTTGCAGGTTATTGTAGATTTCTTATTTGAAGAATTTGAGAAGGGAGAATTTCAAATTTTAATTTAACATGTGATTTGAAAAGGTCTAAGCTTTAGAAATTACTTCTTAACTGATGATTTTTAATCATTTTAACAAGTTAATAGTATTGTTTGTGTGTATTATTCATTTAAAAATTTGATTTTTGTATTATTGTTCTTGCCACTGATGTATCATAATTTTCAGCAATTGATATGACTATTTCAGTAATTTACAACAATTGCTGAATGTTGTTGTTGAATAAATTGCCGCAACTGCTATATCTATTTCAGCAGCTGCTGAATAACTTACAACAATTGTGCTATTTTAATACAATTTTTTTTATGATCAATTTTTTAGTTCTAAGTTACAATATTTTCAGGTATCTTCAACATCATTAATGGGAGATAGAATAGTAGTACCAGTTGATTGTAATGGTGAATGGGTCGAGTCCAACAATCGTTATATTTGGCGTTGGAAGAGTAAAGAATTGGCCGCGACAATTGCGATGATTGTGCATCGAGATATTGCATATGATGATTTTGCGAATAAAATCATTACTTGTTGTAAATTAAATTGTGAGTTGGAAGATATTGTGATCACTTACCTGCATAGTTGTGGTGAAAAGCATAAGACGGCTCCTTTTAAGATAAATGATCAACTTAGTTTAAGTACTTATTTGGAAGATGAGCCTAGAGGTGTTTTAAGGATCTACATGGTTGAAAGATTGGTGGAGAATCATAATTTATGTGATGACCAACAAGTGTTGAACGATGAATGTGGTAGGATGAATATGAATATTCCGAATGAAGAGCGTGAAGGTCAACATATTCTTTCTCCTGAAGTTCGGAATAGATTGCCCATTATTGGTGAAGTTGCTGATAGGCAAGTACTATGAACTCATAAATTTACTTATTTCTAAAAGTTCATCCTCTTTGTACACTTAATTAATTTTTGCTTTAGCTGATAATTAATTAACTTAATGCAGTCATGCTCAAGATGATGGAACAGGTTTTTGCAAAGATATGTCGTTTAAGAATAAACAAGAATTAGATATTGCATTGAAAATTGCTTGTGTCAAAAAAGATTTTAGATTGAAGAAGGTAATTAATTCGTGTTCAGTGTATTGTGTCAAATGTGAGCATCTTGAGTGCAAGTGGTGGCTAAGAGCGGTGAAAGTTGAAAATTCTGATAGATTTTATATTAAAAAGTATGAAAAGATGCATACATGTGGCTCGGAACATCTTACGAGTCATAATCCACATGCCACAGCAAAAGTCATTGGAGCATACTTCAAAGATAGATATCCCGAAGGTAAAGGTCCATCTTCAAAAGATTTGAAAAACTCTATCCGTATTGAATTGGGATGCAAGGTTAGTTATTGGAAAGTTTGGATGGGTAGCGAGATTGCAAAGTCTTTGGTAAGAGGGACACATGAACATGGATATGGAGTGATTGATGCGTATAGTCATATGCTTAGGACATCTAATCCGGGAAGTAAAACGGCATTGAAGATTGATGAAAATGGCAGGTTCAAGTACTTTTTTGTGGCATATGGAGCTTGGATTCTTGGTTTCGCACAAATGAGAAAAGTCATAGCCGTTGATGGGACATTTTTGAGAAGTAAATATGGTGGTGTGTTGTTGTCTGCTGTTGCACAGGATGCGGAGAATCATATTTTCTGGTGGCATTTTGCGTAGTAGACTCTGAATGTGATGCTTCCTACCGATACTTTTTCAAGCAATTGAGAAGTTTTGTACTTGATACTCCTGAATTNGTGGCATTTTGCGTAGTAGACTCTGAATGTGATGCTTCCTACCGATACTTTTTTGAGCAATTGAGAAGTTTTGTGCTTGATACTCCTGAATTGTGCATAATCTCTAATAGACATCAAAGTATTACAAAAATGGTTTCAATTGTATTTCCTTTAGCTCATTATGGTTGTTGCATGAGGCACTTAGGAGAAAATATTCAAAATAATTTTCACAATGCGAGTGTTGTCTACCACTTTTATAAGGCGGCAAAAGCATATAATATTGATGTGTTCAGTGATCATTTTAATCGGATAAGAGATTTGGTTCCACAGGCTGCCACACATTTTGAACGCGTTGGATTTCACCGATGGAGCAGGGCATTCTTTCCCGGAAATAGGTAAAATTTATTATAGTTATTATTGATAGTTGGTATAACTACTGCAGTTTTTTATAGCTACTGCTGCACTTATTTCAGCACTTGTTGAGAAATATGCAACAATTGTTATAAAAACTATACAACAGTTATAAACACATACTTATAATATATTATTGGACACTTATATGTTACAGGTACAATATTATGACAACAAATATTGCTGAGTCGGTTAACTCAATGTTTCTTGATGAAAGAGAATATCCCATTACTGCTCTATTTGATGCAATAAACAGGCGATTTGCAGAAAAATTTCATGAGAGACGTATGAAATTCATTAATGCACC